>NC_081566.1:3114471-3345790 GCF_022355385.1 Mustela nigripes | reverse complement strand
AAAAAAAAAGATAAAAAATAAATTAAAAAAAGGGGAATAGGAGAAAAAAAAAGGAATAAATAAAAGTAGTTAGCTTAGTCAAATTAGCTGAGACAATGAATGCCTGGGTTTGTGGTTATGGGTCCAGAGGCATCTTAAGACATGGTTCAGAGACAGATGCTTGCTCTGTTGGCTGTTAACACTGTACTAACCTTCATGTCTTGTTCAGCCTTCAACGCAGCCTGGGCCTGATTACCTCTGACTCCAGATAGTGATCCACAAGGACCCCTGGCTACATGTGGCAAACGAGCATGGCTCATGAGGCCTGTGGTCAGCGGAGGAGGCATCTGACTGGCCAGTGCCATTGGTGGCCTCTGAACAGGCGCTGGGAAGGTGTTAGTATGTGGGGCTCTTACCAATGGAGGGACCAGGTTAGGCTGAGAGAGAATCTGAGTGAAAAAAACAAAACATACAACATTGAACTGTTAAAAAAAAATTTTGCCACCCAGACCAGGTTGGCTTATCTCAGAGTAAATCTGTGCCCATTCTGCCAAGTGAAAGGAAGTATGTAGGCATTTGTGCCATTCTACTATAGGGACCAAGAACAAACAGGCCATGCTTGGAGACTCTAACAGAAAAATTAGCAAAGCACGCTATGGCACTGTAGTTGGTTCCTGCATTTCAGCTACAAATTCTGAAGGGGGATGGAAAAGCTATTAAACAGGGTAATCTTTTTAAAAAGATGTAATTGCAGAAAAGGCACACACTTATACCAAACATAATCTGAAGATAAATCAAAGTAACACCAATTCAACACGTAAGTGTCTTCTCAGGACTCGACACTCATTTTCAGAGTTATGATAAATTTTAGTCGTTCCATTCGTTCAGCGAAGGGAAGAGAAGCCAATGTCTTTACACATATATTAGAACATCCTTTAGAAACTTTAACTCAACTACACACAGTTCTCTTAAAAAACAAAACAAAACAAAACAAAAACCCAACGACGACGACGACGACCACGTAACAAAAACTTTAAACCTAGAAAACTTTTAAGCACTGGGACCCTTCTCTGAAAGTCCACTTCTTCAAAAAAGATAAAAGAAACAGGACTGAAACAACCAGAGCTGTGTGGGGAATCTTTCGGCTACTCCTGTCTGCTTTAGCACTATACAGCTACTACCTGCAGCTCACGAAAAACTGCGGAGAATATCTACGAAGGTCATAAATGTACTGTTAAATAAGAAACTGTTTCTCATTAAAGACTATGTTTCTAAACTACTTATAATATGGCAAGATTATGAAATCAGATACTTAGCCAGATTAGCAATCATTTCCAAGTACATAATACTCATTTCTCACTCGTATCTGCCCACCTGGGGTGCAAACTGTGTAGGAAATGGTTGTGTCATTCTCACAGTGGCAGGGGCTGACGGGAACTGCTTCTGATAGACAATGCTGTTCATTTTGCTGGACTGGCTGTTCGGACTTGTGGAAGTAGCCCTTGGGAGAAAGCCGTCACGGGTCAGTACAGTAGTGCCAAATAAATGATATGCTGTTAGATCTTTAGAGACA
Source organism: Mustela nigripes (assembly GCF_022355385.1). Taxonomy (NCBI): domain Eukaryota; kingdom Metazoa; phylum Chordata; class Mammalia; order Carnivora; family Mustelidae; genus Mustela; species Mustela nigripes. Next base: position 3,344,238 of record NC_081566.1, on the reverse strand, counting down.
CTGCTCTTGGCAGACGCTTCATTTGTGGTAGCGGAGGAAAATCTACCAAGGGGAGTTACCGAACATTACGGTAGCAGAGAGACACTGGAGGGGCAGAGGTGAGAAAGAACTCTAGCTAGATTTGCCCTGTATTTAAAAAAAAATTTCTTAAAAATATAGTATAACATATACATTCTTAATTTAATAGCTTAACATTTCAGATAACACTATCAGAATGTCTTGTGCTTACCACAGGCCTGGTGACATAGTAAGAATCTAACAAACAAATTGTGTTTACTTATTTGGAAATTCAAATGCCCATTTTACCGGAAGGGACTAGATGTTGGTGTGGTGCTTCTACCGCTGATTGGAGGTGTGCCTGGCTTTATGTCAATGCCACTTCCAAAGGCTTTCAGTTCCATTTCAGACATCTGAGGAAAAAACAAAGAGAAGACTTAGCGCTTCTGGACCTCCATAAGCTAAAGAGGTAAAGAATCTTAGTACAAAAATCCTATAATTAAGTTTTAAATAAATTATCAAGGCCAAATTTATGGCCTTGATTTAATTTAAATAATAATTTAAATAATGATTTAAGTAAATTATCAAGGCCAAATTTGTGGGTAAAAAGTCTTAAAAGACTGTGTAAACCCAATTCATCCATAAAATTTGTGAATTCTTTGTTACTAAGTAAGAAACAGAGGAAGTCAAACACATCACAAGTAGATTTAAAAAGTTTTTTTAAAAAAAGGTACACTGGGGCTTGGGGCACCTGGCTGGCTCAGAGGGTGGAGCGTGTAACTCTTGATCTCGGGCTTGTGAGTTCAAGCCCCACACTGAGTGTGGAGATTACTTTAAAAATAAAAATTTTTTTTGAAAAGAGCACATCAGAGTGTGAGATCTCCTAGAGAGGTAAATACTTATGCATTTTATTTTTACAGATAGAAGAGGTATACATCTAAACACACAGCCCCAAATTCTCAAAGAACTGCAAATCCCTCTTTCACTTACTTTTCCTGTGGTGGCGATCATGCTGTGCTGTGTTCCAGCTGGGATCAATCCTCTGAAAGGCTGGCTTACTTGGGCCGGACGACTCAGGCTCTGGGCCTGGGCTTGTGGGGTGGTGTGCTGTAATGGGGGCTGAAGAGTCTGAGGCAGAGCGATTAAAGGCTGCCCTGTAGATCCAAAATTAGGTAATGAAAGCTGGGATGCTGGTAAAGGTACTGTAACCTAGAAAATAAGCAAAAAGAAACTGGCCATTTACTTGTCTCTGTCATCTGTACAGCCCTGTAACTCTCTAGACAACTCTAAAAACCTTAAAAGTAATAGTTGAAACAGAATACTTCAATCTATTAATATATTTCACATATTGTCTTTTGCTTAGCCGTTACCTCCATTCTTTTATTAAGGATGTAACAACAGACGACTAGCAGTGCAGACGCTAGCCAAACCACTACAAAGATGTCTGAATGAATCCACGGGATAGGTCTAATAAACACATAATACAATGAAGTCGTGGCATACAATTTAAGAAAGTAGTGTTGCTTCACTCTCCCAAACAGACATCTTTACTGTTTTCAGGTCTGACTAAAATAAGCTCTGACCAGAAGAAAAGTAACCTTTCAGTTTTCGTATAAGCAGTATCTAATTTGAATGTCAAGGTAACGGATACATTTATGAAGTTTCACCCCTAAAATAGCCACCAGAATACAGAAATGACTAACTGTTTGTCTCTCTCCTTCAGTCCTCCATGAACTCGTGAAGAGCAGATGCAGGACACTGTTGGCAGTTTGTGCACGTCTGTCATGTACACCCGGTCACAGGCTCCCACACTGTTCTAAGTACTGGACTGAGCAGCGTGACGGTCCGCAGAGGCCCCTCCCTCTCTAGCACAGATGCGTAAGCATACACGGGTACGCGCTTACATGGAACTGTATATCCCCGACAATGGTTTTCCAACTTTTATATGCATGGAATCCTTTGTTGAAATAAATGATTACATGGAAACCAATTTAAAATACAGCGCGAAAAAGCAGAAGTGACTGAAGTGGGGCTGAGGAGAGAGGTGCTGTGGGACTAAGCACGGTCCACCACCAGTGGACTCCACAGGATTCCTAGGACACCACAGAGAAAAGTCTGAAAACCACTGAGCCATCTCCCCATCTTGGTTCTATTAAAACTGCCAAGCAAAAACAAATGCAATAAAAGTAATAATAATAATAATAATAATAATAATAATAATAATAATGAAGAAAATTGAGGAAATTTACCATGCCATAGTTTACCTGCTGGAGAGCACTTGGTGACTGGGCAGTGTTATAAAAATTTGTCTGACCAGGCTGTTGTACTTGTCCAGAATAAAGATTTGAAGCCTGGGTAAGATTTGCTCTAGCCTAGAAAAAATTGTGTAAGAAAACAGCAGTAAGAATGAAATACTTCCAATTCAGACATCAAGGATGTACAATCTCTAAGAATTTTAGTATTAGGTAAAAGGACCTTTGGTTTTTCATGTCTTTTAACACTTTTTCTTTAAAAAGTGCATGATTCTAGCCCCCTGTGCTCCCGTCTTACCTGGAGAAGATGCGTATCAATTAGCTGGGAACCTCCTAGTCCCGATGCCTGGCCCAGCTGATGTTCATACAATATAGGAATAGGCTGCGTATTCGAAGTTTGTTGAAAGGCAAGACCTGATTGTGCCTTTGCAAGTTCCTGGTGTTGGACAGCTGGAAAGTTGTGGATGGCAGTACCGGAAAGAACCACAGACGGCTGGGACAGACTGCTCTGCATGAAGGCCGGCTGAGATCTACACAGGTATTAACAAGAAAAGACTTGTATTAGTAGTCAATTCTATTTAGGCATCTGGAAATCCTGGGAATGAGTATCCCAAATGACCAAGCGCTCTAACAAGCACAATTTAGACTGTGTCTAAAGTACGTGTTTCATGATTTAGAGCCCCAACACAACAAAGTTCTAGAGAGAGGCTTGCTCTTCCTGAGTAACTAACAAGAGTTTCTCCTCTTGAACAACGAGAATGATTCTCTTTTCATGTCTTCACTAGCAGGCTCAGAACCAGATCTGCCTTTCTCTTTGGTATCAACATTTTATTCAAATTTATAGCACCAATAGCTGATTTTTCTTATTTGTATTTCATTATTCTATTTACATGTGTGTCAATGTGTGTATTAAAAAGAAGATCTTGAGAGAGTGAGCGAGCTCGAGTGAGTGGGAGAGGGGTCAAGGGAGAGAGGAACAGTCTCAAGCAGACTTTGCTGGGTGCGGAGTCTAACGTGGGGCTCGAGCTACAACCCTGAGGTCATGACCTGAGTGGAAAACAAGGATCAGACTCAACCAACTGAGCCACCAGAGGCCCATATACTGCTTGTGGGAAATCTCAAGGCCTCTACAGAATGAAGCATAGTCGTCCAACATCAGGATTACCCACAAAGTTTCTGTTTGTTTTTAGTGAGGTATAATGGAAATGTAATGGATTAATTTCAGGTTTACAACATTATTCAGTATTTGTATGTATTATGAAATGATCACCACAGTAAGTCTAGTTAACCTCTGCCACCATACATATTCACAACAATACTTTTTTCTTGTGATGAGAACTTTTCTCAAGATCTACTTTCTTAGCGAATTTCTTTCTTTAAAGAGAGAGAGAATCCCAAGGAGGATCCAAGGCAAGGCTTGATCTCACAAACCCTGAGATCATGACCAGAGCTGAGATCAAGAGTCGGATGCTTTAACTGAGCCCCCAGGTGCCCCTCAGCAACTTTCAAATATGCAACACCGTGTTACAGTCGCAGGGTACAAACTGCTAGCTACAAAAAAAGTCATGGGAATGTAACGTACAGCATGGTGACTACAGTTTATAAGACTGTGGCACATTTGAATGGTTTTTAAAAAAACTACAACGCTGGAATCTGATTTCAGACTACCCTCTTACCTCTGGAATGGGGGCCTTCAAGCTATACTTTTACAAATGCTAAGATACGGAGTAACTGTATCAAGGCACTGGATTCAAGACTGTATTATCAAGAAGTAGTATCATTATGTTTTGTTAAAACTGACATTTGTGGCAGAAACAAAGGCCATTTAGCAGAAGTGCTAGCCTCAGGTCATGGGCAGTCTCTCTGCTTACGTGTCACATGTAAATCGGGAAAATGAAAGCATACGCTTATAAACCACGCCGTCCTGGGGTGCTTGAGTGGCGCAGCTGATTAAATGTCCAACTCTGGGATTCAGCTCAGGTTGTGATCTCGGGGTTCCACAACAGAGCCCCACATCAGGCTCTGTACTCAGTGTGAAGTCTGCTTAAGACTCTTTCTCCTCCCCCCTCCCGCCGTGGGCTCTCTAAAATAATCTTAAAAAAAAAAAAAAAAAAAAGACAAACCCCCCAAACTACTGTCTCGGCAGACGTTGATTCAGGGATCCGGTGTTAGTAAGCACTCTCCTGACGAGGCTGACAGCAAGAACAGCAGAAAGACACGGCAGGGACACAAACAATCGCTTTCCAAGGTTAAACCTGGGCCTTCCAATTCACTTGTCATTACTCACAATCACACATACAGCTGACGTTATTTTTCTATGGAACAGGTCTGCTCTTCAGAAATACATCTTCCAAGGCAATCGTTAAAAGGGGACTAGAGATGCAAAACGTCAGTGCACTGCTACTCCATCTCCCCCGGCGATGCAAGACACTAATTCATCACTGAGCTTTTTTTTCTGCACAGCTGGAAAGTAGCCCCAAACTTTCCAGCCATGCTGCAAGTAGCTAATACCAACTAAAAGGAGATTTCCTTAATCACAAAGCTAACTTACAGTGAATCGTTCAAAAAAACAGTTGCTTCTCTACTTGTCATCACTATCCTCACTGCCTCTGTTCCCTGCCCGGGGCCCTCCACCGCGCCTCCTGCCCCCCTGCGGTTCTCTGCCAAGCCCCACGCAGGCTCCAGGGCAGGCGCGGACGCACAGCTGCTCTGGAAGGGGGCAGGCAGCCTTCCAGGACCCTCAGCAGCTATTTCCTCTGATTCCTAATTGTTCTGGGATTGTTGTTATCCTCGTGTTCAAGAATATCTGAGATCTGACTTTGTTCAAAAAAGTCTTGACGGAAATTACTGAAAGCTAGGTTTTAAGACCTAAAATCCACAGGCTTCATCATTTCGAGGACTTCGGTGAGATTCTGGGGGAAAGGAGGAGCAGCGGGAGTGAGAGCGGGCTCAGCAGTCACGAAGCACGCACCTGTACGGCTGAAGCGAGGACGTGAACAACTCCTGAGCCTGGGACACAGCAGGGCCGGCTCCCAAGTTCAGCGGGGCCTGATGCTGTCCCTGCAGCGGCGCGTAAATGGGGATCGGGATCTGCTGAACCGAAGTTGGCTGCGATGCAACAAAACCACATGAGCACCCTCTACACAAATCACAGTATTTGGGAAAATAAAAGTTTGAGATACGAAAAGAACAGAAAACATCTATCAGCTCCCTTTTAAAACAAAACCAATGTAAGCATCTAAATTTTCCTTTCAATACATTATTCTAGACTGTTAGCCACTAAGTTCTGGCAAATTTGGGAAAGTATGAAAATTTTGCTAATACATACCAAGGTAACCACAGACTGTCCCATGTTCAACAGAACATTTCAACTTAAAGAGCCTTTCAGATACGTATTATACCATTAGCATGCCAAGAAACAAACACGTGATCAAAGCCTGAGCTATTTACCTGAGAGAGACCTGGCTGGAAGCCTTGCTGCTGAGCCAAGGACGGCGGCGCCAATCGTGCGTGCTGGGTATTGAATAAATGACTCGTGTCCATGTAGAAAGCAGGGATTTGAGCTATACAGACCATCAGGAAAAACAAGCAGTTTTAGGTGTCTAAGCTTCAGAATTTCCCAAAAAGTCACTAACATCCAAGTTTTGTAGCAGATTTTAAATTAAGTGAGACCACTGAAAACTAACACAGCCAAGGAAAACTAGAAAAATGAAAAGACCAAAAACTTCCAGCAGATAGGTATATGCAAATTAAAACAATAAAACTCTAATACAACAGGGGTTTGAACTGTGTATTTTTTTTCATATAATTCAGTGAAGTACTGTAATCATATTTTCTCCTTATGATTTTCTTAGCAACATTTTCTTTTCTCTAGCTTACTTAACTGTAAGAGTGCAGGGTACAATACATGCCAATATACAAAGTATGTGTTGCTGAACTCTTTATGTTACCAGTAAGGCTTCTGGTCAAAGGTAGGATACTTGTAATCAAATCTGGGGGAGTGAAAAGCTGTATGTGGATTTCTGACTATGTAGGGCATTGACACCCCTAATCCTTGCATTGCACAAGGGTCCACTATACTTTGAGGGTTTAAAAAAACACCCTCATACACTTCCAATGGGTATTAACTAGTGAAATCGGACATGATCTACTCAAGGTGAAAATGAACCCACTGGTTATCAGCAAATCTATTCTAATTCTGTATCAACCTACTAGAATTTAACAAAATATTTCAAAGGAACTGGAATTTAATAACTGAAAGAATCTGGTTTAGATGCTTGACAGATTTCTATGTATTATATAAACTATTTTGATCTGCTCTTTTTATGTATGTTTTGGAGAACTTCCCATACTGGTTTTTAATTTGTCACCATTATAAACAATACTGCAGTGAATGAACACACTCATACTTATGTCTCTGATGAACACTAAGTTTATCTATATGGTAAGATTCCCATGAAAGTTGTTACTACGGTTCAGTATATACATATAAAATATTCTCGTACTTTTCTAAAAGAATATGTCAATTTGTATACTCATCAGCCATGCACTTTAAGAAACTATTAATAATACCTGTGACCCTCATAAAACTGGGTATTATCAATCTTTCTAATATTTCCCATACAGAAAGGCAAGAAATAGCCTCACTGTTTATTTTGAATTTAAATCAGTAGTGAGTTTGAATATTTTTCAAATATTTATTTACTATTTAACTAAGATTAATGTTGTGGTATTTACTAGGGTAAGTTGCCCCAGTACCCCAACACAAAATTTTTTCTTTGCTAATCTTAGGCTTATTCTTCCCTATCAATTTTATTATTGATTTGTCAAGTTTCAGGTAATAAAGTTTTGTGACTCAACTGGAATAACATGAAATGTTTAAGTTATTTTGCAAATTACTAGACACTAATTTGTCTTGTATGTAATATACATGTAAGAAACAACTGCCAAGAGCCCCCTGGAACACTTATCAGAGAGAGAACATTAAATTCTATGATGAAACAAATCTGCAAAGCAGATAAAAATTATTTAAACTTGAGAGAAAAATGTGAGCATGTAAAAAATTCTTAATTTTTATGAATTCCTTAAACCCAATCCTAAAAATCTTACCTGCCGCAGACTGAGACACATAGACCTGCGGGCTCTGTTGTTGCTGGGCAATAAGGGAAGGCATACAGCTTAACTGTGAAAAATGACTTGCAGAAGGCAGGCTGCTTGTCTGTAACTGCTGGGGTTTCACTTTACAAATATTAGGAGGATCTGATGTGGTTGTAGATTTTGTACTCAAAGAAGAGGTAGTATATGTACCAGCTCCTATATGTGGAAGGGAAAAAGGTAGCATATTTTAAAGAGCCACTGTTGTTCACTATAAAAACAACTCAAGCACCAGCTAGACACTGGAAAATTCACGTTTACGCCCTGCAGATACTTACCATGCACTTAAGTAGCGATCATCAAATGTAAACAAGACTATGAAATCTGGAGAAATACGGTACAGTAAAAAAATGCAAAGAGAAGGAAATTAAAAGATAAAACTCACAAAATAAGGTGGCCAAGAGCCTATAGGGTTGTCAGTGTAGCCTCCAGCTAATGGTTCTTTAATCATCCCAAAGGAAAGGATGGTCAAGAGTTTCACTCACGAATGGCTAGCACAGATGTAGTAACACGGAAGGACAAAATGCTGCACCTTAGGAATAATCAAGAATGTAGGGGTGCCTATCTGGCTCAGTTGGAACAGCACCAATTCTTGATCTCAGGGTCACAAGTTCGAGCCCCACATTAGGTGTAGAGATTGAGAAATAAAATAAACTGAAAGTATAAATGCTCTGGAGAGATCACAACTGCTCCTAAAAAGTCATGTAAACAAAAGGTCAGACTTCTTTTCTTCTTTCCAGCAAGATACCTTACAGGCGATCTTAAGAGCTTCATTCAGTTATGAATGAATACTTAAACATCTTCTAAAGTCAGGCATAGATGGAACGGCACGGAAGAACAAAGTGCTGCACCTTCATACTCATCAAGGTAAAACAGGCCTTTAGAGATCATAATTGCTCCACAGCCATACGAACTTACGGTTATACTTAGTCCTCACTCTCCCTGTACATATACCAGCAAAAAACAGGTATATAATAATACCTTAAAAAGAAAATAAACTATTAATAAATAAGTCGAATTATAAAACATAAGATCCTGAAGGGTCAGATAGTTCTGCTGATCAGTGGGTGATGAGGATAAGATCATCATCATTTTTCCGGACTTCCAATGATGTCTGATCTAGGAGAGGACCAGGATCAAGGCACCTGTGTTCTTCCACTTGAGTCCTACTAGTAGGATGACTGGCAAGAAATATAAAAATTTATCCTAACTGATGAGAGTGTGGGGGAACCACACCTGGAAAAAAGTATACTTGACCTTGAACAACACAGGTTCATTAAGCTGTGTGTGGGTCCACTTACACACAAACATTTTTTCAATTAAATACAGTACAGTACTATAAATGTACCTTCTCTTATGATTTTAGTTAACATTCTTTCTCTTACTGAAAGAATACATCATATAATACATGTAACATATAAAAAATACGTGTTAATCAGCTATTGATGTTATTAGTAAGGCTTCTGGTCAAGAGTAGGCTCTTAGTAGTTAATTTAGGGGAAGTGATAGGTTTCTGACTGCACGTGTTGGTCGCCAAGTGTCAGTGCCCCTAACCTCTGCGTTGTTTAAGGGTCAACTGTGACCAGAAAGGAATCCTGCCAGTCCCTTTATTTCCTAATCTCTCCACTACACTATATTCCTGATTGCTTTATAGCCCCAACCCCTACCCACCCAAATGACCGGGGTCCCAGCCAGCACAATGAAGATGTCTTACAAATGGACGGTAGGGGATGCACGCTCCTGGATTTGAATCTGTTTGTCTTAATACATACTTCTGATTTCACATAACATCAAAATAACCATAGTACATCCCAAAGGCCAATTCTTTTGACACAGAATGCCAGAACAGTGAAAAACAGCAGTGCAATCACTAAATGAGAACCAGTCAAAGAAAGTAAATTCTGTGCTAGATGTATCTTATATCTTTTGGAAAGCAGCTTCTGATGAAACAAGATGGGATCGGTAGGGAGACAAACCATAAGAGACTCTTAATCCCACAAAACAAACTGAGGGTTGCTGGGGGGAGGGGGGTACAGAGAGAAGAGTGGGGTTATGGACATTGGGAAGGGTATGTGCTATGGTGAGTGCTGTGAAGTGTGTAAACCTGACGATTCACAGACCTGTACCCCTGGGGCTAATAATACATTAAATGTTAATTAAAAAAAAAAAAATGAAGGCAGCTTCTGCTGCTTTGTAAACATTAGGTAATACTGGGAAAGAATTTCTACAAAGAAATTTGTTTTTGACAGAAGCAACATATGGTCAAAGGGTGTACTTTCCTAGAGTCAAGCATTTTAGAAATTATTCAAGAACTATGAAGCCCCCAAAAGAAATATAGTTTAATGAAAGGATAATGTGCTAGTGAAAAATTTAAGTAAGAAGCGCACGGAGTCTCTTCCTCTCGGGGCTCAGACCTAGTTTGAGGCGACGTGGCTAAACGCACCAAGAAGGTCAGAATCGTGGGCAAATACGGGACCCGTTATGGTGCCTCCCTCAGGAAGATGGTGAAGAAGACTGAGATAAGCCAGCACGTGTACACTTGCTCCTTCTGTGGCAAAACCAAGATGAAAAGACGAGCTGTGGGGATCTGGCATTGTGGCTCCTGCATGAAAACCATCGCTGGTGGCACCTGGACCTACAACACCACTTCTGCTATCACAGTAAAGTCTGCCATCAGAAGACTGAAGGAGTTGAAAGACCAGTAGAAGCGCCGCCGTTTGAAACATTGCTAGCCTATAATAAATGGGTTAATTTATGTAAAAAAAAAAAAAAAATTTAAGTAAGATAAGCACTAACTTGGGGGCACTGACGGACTCTCCTTAAAAACAAACAAAACACCCTTCTCCCTGGCCAAAGAATGCAGTATGTATCACCTATTCAAATAACAAACTGGAAATTCTCTACCCCTAACTCTTCACCAAAAGATGTATGTCATTTCAACAGATTTAGGTCAACAGCTCCTTCAAATTAAATACAGATGATAAAAATTTACAACCTGCATGATTTTGTATTATTTCTGAGTTGGACTAACTAGCTACATAAGTTAAAAAATAAAAATCAAAAGATGAATTTTATAGAAAAATTTAGAGGAACAAGATAAACATCTTTTCACCAATTACTTAAAATACCTATAATGGGCAGGGGACGAGACACAAAGGGCATGGGGCCAGGCAGAAGGTCCAGAAAGCAAAGTGTTCTAGCAAGTCATCAATAACTCTTTGCTGAGCTAACTGAAACCGGAAGAGGGCTAAGGTGGGGTTGTAGGGGCAAGAAGAGTTTACTAGATAGCTGACAATCAGATCCTGTGCAGTAAACAGGGGGGTAGTAAACAGGAAAAAATTATAAGACATTTAAAGGAAAGGTACGAACACCTTCTACCTGACAGTGATGTTGTGGGAGTGACGGAAGCGACAGGGATCTGAGGCACGGACGCGCTGGAGAACGAGCTGTAATTAGCAGCGCTTGGTCCACCGGCGCTGCTGCTGACTCCACTGGCGATTGGAGGTGCTGTGGAAGTTACTGGAGAGCCCTTCTCCCTCACATTTGGAGAATTCTCCCATGCCTTGCGTGCAGACTCCATCTACAATAGAATGCACATTTTTTTTAAAGCAAAAAACAAACAAAAAACCCACGATGCTAACACAGAATATACATATATACTCATACATACGTGTGTATATTTTTAAATTCCAAGTATAACCTTCCAAAAAATGGCAAAAATAAAAGATCAAGACCTAAGGCTTTCAAACCTTTCACTTGTCCCTTTATCTTTGTTCTCTTCCGCTAACTGGGAGGCAGTGGGCTGTAATTATGTCTTTAAGGAGAGCTTGTTGACAGCTCTGGCAAAGAAGTCAGCAAAACAGAGAAAGTCACAGCTCCTGTTGCACGAAAATATGAGTCCCCAGAGCACTGGGGCATAACGATGGAAATGCCACACCCTGTAGGACTACCTAAGGCTCTGCCTCCGGTCGGAAAGGCGCTGAAGGCCCTCCGTGAATTCCCATTCCTTCGATCCTTTCTCTGTAAGGCTGCAACTGTCAATGGCAGAGGACAGGTACCTTTTGTTTAGCTGTTTTATGTTCAGTGTTGTAAAAGGCAAAGTAACTAACCAGACAGGTTTTAAGGTTTGGATGCAGTAAAAGTATTCCTTGTTTTACACCCAGATCTCATCAAGCATGTCAGACTGCAACTGTGCACTACAGATTTTAGCTTTTTCTTAAAATGTGGACAGACTGGGGTGCCTGGGTAGTTCAGTCGGTTAAGCATCCAGCTCTAGGTTTTAGCTCAAGTCATGATCTCAGGATTGTGGGGCTGAACCCCAAGTTGGGCTCTGTGTTGGAAATTCTCCCTCTCCCTCTGCTTCTCACCCTGCCTGCCTGGCTCAGCTGTTAAGCATCTGCCTTCAGCTCAGGTCGTGATCCCGGGGTCCCCGGACTGAACCCCGCCTTGGGCTCCCTGCTCAGCAGGAAGCCAGCGTCTCCCTCTCCCACTCCCCCTGCTTGTGTTCCCTTTCTCGCTGTGTCTTTGTCAAATAAATAAAATCTTTAAGGAAAAAAAATGTAGAAGCATATCTTACTTTAATCTATCTAGACCAGTGTTATTCAACAGACATATAAATGCAAATCATGTATAATTTTTCTAATAGCTGCATTCAAAAAAATAAAGAGGTAATACTAATTTTGGTAACACATTTTATTCAACCCATGAATCTACAATTAAAACCTAAATCAACACAAAAATTGACATTTTAACTTCTAAATATGAACATTTCAGACCCAGTGTCTATTTTATTTTACACTTACAGCATATACTACAACTTGGATTAGCCACATTAAAGTGTTTATTAATGACATGTGGCTAGTGGATCCTAAGCTGGAGGGCACACATGTAGGTCCTCCAATAGGAGGGAAATTGAAACACAGATTGTGAAGTTTTTACTACTAGCCAAAATACTGGGCTGTGGAAAAAACAAACAAACCACAAGGTAATCTATAAAATTCAGCTACCGAAAAATCAAGTAACAGTTATTAATGCCGTATTTAGGAAGCTGTTGTTGTTCCTTGAAGTACCAACTTTAAAATTTTTAACCTTATTAAATTTTAATTGTAAGAATGAGTAATTGTTACATATCTTCACTGCTTTCTTGTTAAAATACATGTTACATATAATTCAAGTTTTCCTCAGATGACTAATATCATCACTATAATACCAAAACATGGGACACTTTTAGGTTTTTGTGAGTCTTCTCACAATCACCTTGCTAGTTTCAAATGTGTTTTATTTTAAAACAAGTCTTGGTAAGTTAAAAAAAAAAAATCAACAAATTTTAAAAATTTAGGCTAAAGTTAGACAAAATGCAATCTGTACTGAGATTTAATGGTTTAGAGCAGTTCTATAGAGCACACATTGCCTTTTATACTAGTTTTGTCATGCTGGGAATGCATAAATTGCAGCTAATCAAACCTGTATAATATACAGGCCACACACGTATGGCTTCATTTCATTTCTTCAGCAACAAGAAAATTTAGATTCTATTTTTAGAAATTCAAGAAAACAAGTACATTTATTTAATTATATTAGTTTTCCCCTTGACAAATATACTGTCAGTAAAATCCATATAATAAAACTTTTCTATACTTTATATATTATCCAAATAGAGAGATGTCAGAAGAAGTAAAGAAACCAGAGAAAGTTTTAAGCAATGAAATCTGATTTAAATTCACTTTAACTCTAAATGCGTATTTCTTCTTAAAAACATTAAGTGAAAGGCAAGGCCGAATGGGTTCTCTGAAGAATTAACATCTGGTCTAAAGAAGAGTTCATGATCTTGTATTTGCTCATGTGAAACTGGACCAGCCTTGACTGGCATGTGGTGAAAACCACACGGAAGACACGGCAGGAAACAGACTGAAATACGCATTGCAGCGGGAAAAGCATAAAGGCTAAGCAGGAACCAGCAGTGAAGAGTCAGACTGGACAAGGATGGGTGCTGACACAAAGCAGAAGTGGTTGTCTCATAAAATTTCCTCTCGAACTTCTAGAAATGAACACTGGCCAACACGTTTCCCCCTCTTGTCAAGGTCATCAGTGATTCACTGTCAACCACTGCACCAGCATTAGGAAATCCTGCTACAGGCGTTAAATACTTGCCCGATTATAAAACTGAACAAACACCACCAACGGGATAAATGGATGCACATTAAAGCATCTTCATTTGAATTTCATGTCCCTTTTTTAACCACTGACTGATCCTGGAGGTGAACAACTGATTTAAAATTCTCTTAAGGAACTGTAAAGAAGCATTAGTAACATAGCTCAGTATTATAAACACAACAGGAGATAAAAAAATAAGCCTGCATTGCTTGATATAAAAAAACCTGTTGTCTATAATCTCTTTTGCCCTCTTATTCAAAAAGTATCCAACAAAAATCAAATCAAATCAATTTGTATTAATTACCTCTTCGTAAAATATTCTAATTATTACAATGCATTCATTCAATTCACCGAGTTTATAGGGACAGGAAATGAGCAGTCTTACCATTATGGGAACTTAGGATAAATACCAACAACAAACATGCAACACAACAAGCCAGCTGGTTTTATACACAACTAATATATCCAAAAATGAAGGTCTCTAAGAGGAAGTCAGTACAAACACGGAATATAAAAAGGCTTTCCTGTATTTTTAAGACAAAATTCACAGGCATAATAGGCCTTCCTTTAAAGTGGTATTAGAAGTTAGTAAAATTTTAAGGTATAATTTGACATAACTCTATTTCCTCAGCTTAGTATTGTTGCTTACCACAAAAATACCAAGAGTATTTCTAACTTATGTCCCCTAGCATGCATCATCAAGGACCTTTAGGAGAAGGATGTTGTACATACCTTGAAGGTGAGGCTGAAAGTAGTGGGAGGAGCTGAGGTTAGGCCGGTGCTCTGTTGTATAGTCTCCCTCTTAGGGAGGGGGAGGGTGTTGGGCAAGGGCACCTGTAAAGGTAGGCAACACATATATATCATAATCTAACTAGGTCTGCTACAAAAGCCCCATTACAGATACTGCTAAAGTCCTCCTCTAAGGGTATTTATTTTTCATGAGCCAAAAGGAATATCTGATTAGAGGTACACTGTGTCTGCATCAATTGATAATTCTCAACATCTTAGAGAAATACTATCTGCTTTTTTATGCATGTAATTACAGAAAAAGAACCTGTCCCAAATACTAGGTATATACTTGAAAGCAGTGCCTCAAGTATTTTAAGTAATTTTAATGTGTACAACAGTGACCTGGCATGTTATTAAAGTGCAGATTCTGGCCAGTCGGTCTGGGGTTAAGGCCTGCAATTGTGCACTTCAAATGCAGTGATGCTCTGGTCAGTGGCCAAACATACGTAGCAAAGCTCTAAGGGATCCACAGATTCCTTCAGAAGCATTTAACATGATACTGTAATTATTCAGAAATTAACCTCGTTCCTGCAATACAGTCTACATTCTTATAACTATAATCAAGAACAAAATTAAAATCAGGAGCAAAGTACAGAATATATCACCACAGTGCTTGTTACACTAAGCAAAACACTTTCACTATAGTTATAACATGATTATGGCAAATATTTTTAGAAACATTAAGATATTAGAAACAGTAACCAAATCTCTTTTTTCCTTTAAGTCTCTGGATCTTGAAATTTTATTATGTACTACTGTATGACTGATTTTAATGGTTCACTTAGTTATTCAGATAAAGTGACTGAGATGCTCGGAGGTTTTAAGATAATCACGTTGTGGTACTATGGAGTATCTAACAGAGACTGATAATACTATGGGCTATTGGATGGAGATTACTTTAAATACAAATCTTTAAAATAGCTGTGCTAGGAATAATCAAAAACACCTTCATTTAGATCTTTACGACACTTAAGTATTCAAAATGATTGTGTATAGGTAACACTAAGCAATAAACAACCAGCTAATCCTTAAAAAGTACTTTAAGTAATAAGTACTTAAATAAGTAATAAGTCTTTATTAAGAACGATTTTTTCAAAAGACAAAAGTTCTGTGCATAAAAGGAACCCTTCCTTAACCACACTGAGGAGTGAGAAAGGAACATTTCAAAAGGTCCTAAAATTTTCCCATGCAGAACATTTGTTTTTAACAACTACATTAATCAAATTCAGAATCCCCACCGCACTCGGCAGAAATTCGCAGCACTGTGACATCACTGCAGACTGAAGACCATCTGTAATGCTCCCTGACCCAAGGTGGATGTTCCTGTTTTCAAACGTACACTGGATACATAATTAAAAATAAAATGTAGACTATTTGCTTAGACACAAGACTGGGTCTCTCCCCTTCAGTGGTCCTGCATGCACAAGTCTCACTACATTTTAATTAGATCACACAGAAACACTCAAATGGATATTTCCAATGACAATGAAGGGTTCTGAGAATAATCTTTCTTTGCTTACTTGTATTTCATAAATCACATTTTTAGAGGGTGATTTGGCAGAAAGCATCATATACTCTATATTTTCTAAATGAGAAAATGCACAATTTAAGTAAAATTAAACTCCGAGATATTACTGATTCAGTATTTAATAAGCAACATAGTGCCACTGACTCCCTATTAACTGACAGGGAGTCTTTTTGTCCTTCCCAAATTTCCCATTACTTTTTTACCCCTTTAAAAAAAAAAAATTAACATGTTATGTATTATTTGTTTCAGAGGTACAGGTCTGTGATTCATTGATCTTACACAGTTCACAGCGCTCACCACAGCACATACCCTCCCTACTTACAGGAAGTTAAATAAATTTAAGACTTCCCCCAAAAGTGTTGGTGGGAAAGGGTCTGGCATGACAAGTAAAGCTTCGCTACATCTGTGAGCTGGACAGATTATATGAATCGGCTCCTACAAAGCTCTCCTGCCATGAAAAAAAAAAATGTGTGACACAGCTGCTTTTTTCCTCAGTCCTCACATCCTACAGCCCGACTAAAGTTGGATTAAATGATTCCTAAATTACCTCACCTCTCTACAATTCTATACTTGATACTAGAAAGAAGAACAGACAGCATAGGAAAAACATTGTAAGGCATAAGATTTTTATTCTCAAAATGACAGTTAAAGCCCTTTGTGAGAAACCTTTAAATATATCCATGAAGGAGATTTTTGAAAAGAATGAGCCTTTGCTCATTACAGAGAGCTTTATATAAAAGAGAGAGCAGCTGACCAAATTTCTACCACACCTGCCTTCCAAACCAAGGGCCTTCCATACATGTACCTGCTAAAATGCTCCTCTACACAGAGGGTAGCGAACGTGTCTGGATTTTCAACTTTTTGCCAGTCAATGATCTAGGCAAAGGGATGGACTGTACTGCCTTAACATAACCCTGAATTGTAACCCAGCTGTTCTGGAGAACTACTGCCAAAAATTTTACATGGCTTACTACCGCTTTTTAACACAGCATTTAAGAGTTTCTGAAGCTACATACACATTATAGTTCAGACTTCACAACAGGATTGTTGCTAAGGTACAGCAAAAAAAAAAAAAAAAAAAAAAAAAAAAGTTTTTTTTTTTTTTAGGTCAAAAAGAAACCCCTGAATTCTTGGCAACATCCTGATCGCTTTCTGTATTGAGAGAGCTTTCACTGCACTGTGAGAAGGTTTCATCTAAAAACAAAATTATCAACAAAATAAATTACTGAACTTGCAGAATGTGGATGGAAAGAACAAAAATTCTTACCAAAACCAGGTTAACAGGATTAGTACTTATGAAACTGAGCCGAAGTTTTGACTATTTTGCTAATTATTAGTACTCCAAAATGCAAGTTCACTATAGCCCTTTCCCAGAGAAGAATTAAATACTGGTCACACACGATGTATTAGATAGTAAGAGCCAGGGTCCTAACCACACTTTTCACATGTGAGGCTGATTACTTACATTATTAACCAAAGTATCCTCCATCTTTGCATTATTAGTAGCCACAGTGTTGGGCAGAGAAGAAGAAGGTGTAGTATAGTCTGTTACAGACTCCTGTGGAGTAGCAATAGAAAAAAATACGTTGTAAACTAAATTAATGACTCACTTTCTAATGGCAGCCTAACAGTTGTAAAGTTGGTCTGGAGCAAAGCAGGAGAGGAGAGCAGATCTTAAGACTCAACTTACTCAAATCTTAAAAGACCAATACTGTGACGAAAGAAACGTGGACTCATCATGGAAGTGGTGACCTTTCAGCTGCCGGGTCCTGTACATTTTTTTTTTAATGCATTGCTGTATTGTATGTCCACTATACTTGAATTAAAAAAATTTTTTTTTAATTTAAATACAGGGACTCCTGGGTGGCTCAGTGGATTAAAGCCTCTGCCTTCAGCCAGGGTCCTGGGACTGAGCCCCACATGGGGCTCTCTGCTCAGCCTGAAGCCTGCTTCCCCCCACCTCTGCCTGCCTCTCTGCCTACTTGTGATCTCTGTCAAATAAATAAATAAAATCTTTAAGATATATAGATATATACACATTGCACTGTACTAGAAGGCTGCCAAAAGTACCAACTATTTAATTCAATGGGTTACTAAAAGAACTCTGTGTGGTTCTCGTAATTTATAACTTACTTTCAACTACTGATTTTTTATTCTCTTCAAAATACAACACAGATAAATGAATGTCAGCCTTTTTAGGATAAATTTATCATCATGAATCTCTTCTTTAAATATGGTAGAGGTGGCTTGCAAGAGTTTTTTATTTACATGTATTGTTTATATAGCAATTAAAATGAAAAGTAGTCAAATAACATTAAAGTTCCCACTTACCTTTCTTTTCAATATGTACCAGAGTGAACATAAAATGGCAGATATAAATTTTGCTATTCCAACAGATGTTAGTCCACATAAGTCACTCAGAGTATCTTTTGCATCTTGACTTAATGATTATTTTTAAAGATACACACTTTTCATTCAATGTGGTCCCTAAATTCAAGTCAGTTATTTCCTCTGGTGCTCAACCAACGAAACAATGATCTATTCCAACCCTGGAAGAAAACTGCCTATACTGCAGTTACTGAAAATTTACTGACTTAGTTCCTGACTTGAAAATCTCACTAGTGGACAAGCTAAGACACCACAGTATCTCCATTAACAAAATAAAAATCTAAACAATCTTTCCAAAGCCTGTAAACCCAAGAAAAATCATTTTAATCCTATGTACATATTTTTCACTTCAAACTGGAAGAGTATAGATTTTCACAGGCGCCTGGGTGGCTCAGGGGGTTAAGCCCCAGCCTTAAGCTCAGTCGTGATCTCAGGGTCCTATGATCAAGGTTGCATCGGGCTCTCTGTTCAGCGGGGAGCCTCCTCCCCCACCCCCACTTGTGATCTCTCTGTCAAATAAATAAATACATAAATAATCTTTAAAAAAAAAAAAAGGTATGGATTTTCACCTACCTAAAGAAATATTTAAGAAATTTCTTTAGACCACAAATGCATACAATGAAGTAAAACATTCTCTGCAAAATCATCACCCAGACAGTTTACAGAATTCTATGCCTCAAGCCAAAATAAAAGAAAAAGGAGAACAGAAAGAATGAGTGCTGTTCCTACTTCCCCC
This sequence comes from Mustela nigripes, assembly GCF_022355385.1. NCBI lineage: Eukaryota > Metazoa > Chordata > Mammalia > Carnivora > Mustelidae > Mustela > Mustela nigripes. The sequence goes on along the minus strand of NC_081566.1, from coordinate 3,325,241 downwards.
CTCACTGTTAACATGGTTTGCACCACCCGAACCCGTGGCCACCGCGGGCCGCCTACCTTCACATCAGCGCCGTACTCTGTGGACGACACTGAGATCATCGCTCCTATTTCAGTCGATATTTCCACAACTGCTTTGCTTTCCTTTGTTGTTACCGGGTCTGTGCTTCTTACCGCAGCGGGGCTTGGTTTCTCTTGTCCTTCTGGCTCCGCCTGTTGGGCATCTTTTACTTTTCTATTTTTTAATGAACGTTCTTTTCCAATAGGACCTGGTTTATGTTCTTTATTTTCTACCGGACTCAAATCTGGAAGCTAAAAATTCAATGGTTATGACAAATGTATTATGATCACAGACATTCACTGAAAACTAAATTCAATTTCAAAACCATCACTAGTTGTCCCACTGAAGTGTTAGTGGCCTTCATACAGTTCTACCTGGATGGAGTATGAATTATCATCTACCTTCTGGGCTTTGATGGGGCCCGCCCGTGGCTGTTTCTGCCGCTGTTCTTTAGGTTCTGGTATCTTGTCAGTAGTTTTTTCAGAGAGTACAGGCACAATTTCATTTTCATTCCCATTCGAAGCTGGAGCACCAAACTGAATTGTGTCAATTCCAATTTCAACTCCACTTTCTTGACCATTTTTTGTTCCCTAGAAAGAGAGTATTTTAAAACTTGCTTATCTAAGCAAACAGAATTCAAATATGACTGAATGATGTAGTAGCCCGTATTTCAATAGTACAATGGAAGAATCTATGTATTAATGGACACTGATCGTGTTTTGAGAAACTTTCCTTTAGCCACTACTGATCTGTATCAAAAAAGGAGTAAAATGAAAACTAGGAGAACATTTAAGTTTTGACTTATTTATTTTAAAGATTTATTTATTTGAGAGACACACACAGACCACACGTGCATGAAAACAGGAGTCGGGGAAGCAGCCGAGGGAGAGGGAGGAGGACAGCAGCAGACTCTAAACTGAGCAGGGAGCCCAGTGACACCAGGACCCAGACAGACACCATGACCTGAGTCAAAATCAAGAGTCAGACGCTCAACTGACTGAGAGCCACCAAGGCCCCCAAGACTTAAATTTCTGAAGTCCTGGCTTAATGCGTCAGGAGTTTCACTGTGAGCAGATCACAGCCTCAAGCTATTTGCTCCTTGAACTCGAAAGTAAAAGCAACAAACAGACAAAGACAGCACCAGCAACAAATCAACAGATGAATGAATGAGGGAGAGAAGATAGCAACACCAGTGTCACCTACTTTTTAAAAAATTTTTTAGAAAAAAAAAGAAAAAAAGAGAAAAAAAAAGTTAAAAAAAAAAACCAAAAATAAACCAAAAAATTTTTTAGAATTTTTAAAAAAGATTTTATTTATTTATTGACACAAGGAGGCAGAGAGGCAGCAGAGAGCCCAATGATGATGCGGGCTCCATCCCAAGACCCTGAGATCATGACCTGGGGCAAAGACAGAGGCTTAACCCATTAAGCCACCCAGGTGCTCCCAGTGTCACCTACTTTTAAAAAAGTATACATGGAAATAAAATGAAAACAATGTCCATCAAAATAATCTGTGATTGGTAATGAAGTGCACACACCTTAAGAATCCAGTTAAACTGTTAATTTATGTGGCATCTTCTTTGTGCTAGGCACTGATCCAGATAGACTCTAAGAATCTAACTTGCAGAAGTTGCAATAAAGTGAATGGAGAAAATGAACAAGTAGAAAATCAGATGAGGGATATGCAAAAATCAAAGTATGGTTCAGTCACTTGAGATTGACAGAAAAAAGTCCCAAAGAGACCACACTGATGCTCAATCCACAAGACAAAATCAGCAGCAAGTGATTCCAGCAGAGCAAACACCTCGTGTAGAGGTTAAGAATTAAAAAAAAAAAAAGAAAAGAAAAAGTTTAGTGAGACTGGAACATGGCAGGTATTAAAAGCAGTAGTAGAAAATGAACAAGCAGAAAGCTAGAAAATACAATTTTGTAAGCCAGAGGTGTTTGTAACAATTACTTAATATTTTCAGAAATAAACAGACAAAAGTTGGGACAAAGTTTAACTTCAGGCTTTGGTCTCATAATCGTATCATTGCTTTGTATTAGTTTTAGCATCCCTGAACTCACCGCATCAATTACTGTGTAAGGTTACTATTAAATTTATTAGTGTAACAATGTCCACATTATGGAGAGGCTGTGTCATTCAGACTTATTTTTAGTATCTGAACATTCTCTTTCAAATACAGGCTAACATTACTTATGTAACTTAGAATAAAAATCTCTATTTGCTTTAGTCAATGCTGAAATTCTGTAGTTAGTTCAGTATAAATGTACAGTTAGTATCAGAAAAGTCAAACAGTAATCACTGAAACCCACTGACTGCGTAGAGAAACAAGAAGTTACAAATAGTTCAAAGAAATTAAAAAATAGATGGACAATTAATAGAACCGGTAGAGTATGTTAGTTTTAGGAAAAATACCATATCCCTTGAAACAAAAAAAGTGTACAAAATACACATAACACAAGGAAGGGTAATAGAGCTCAGATTATGTATTATCAATCTTTGTGAGACTATCCCGTGTATCTAACACGCACTGCCCTGAACCAAATAGTCACTAAGGAACGCATTTCACCAGAGCAACTTAAGTCCCACCAAGGAATTCTCTCCGTTCTCTGAAATGAATTAAAACTGAAACGTGACTTTGCTAGCTCTGAAGCTCACCATGAGGCAATATTCCAAAATCATGAGCAATGAATGTCCACCAAAAACCATCACATTTTACCCAGAAAACATAAAGAACATAGAGGATGAAGAAAATGTGTGTGAGAAAGACGAGATCCCACCAAAGGAATTTCCTCCTCCAACCGGCTGAAGGCAGATGTGGGCGTTCTGTCAGTGCTGCAAACCTACAGGAGAACCTTCACAACAGAAATCTGGCAGCTAAGAGTGCTGAGAAATCATTATTCCTATACTGAATGTCAATTTAAAAACTGGGACTAGACATTTTAATAAATTCATTAAATCCAGTGCACCCATCCAAAACAAAGAAGCTTTCCACTTCGTCCTTCACTATTAGCATGACATAGCTATGTAAGAAATGCTACAGTTAATCCTAGTGTCCATACCAACCAGCAGAAGAAAAATGATTAAACGGAGGATCCTACACACCGAATGCAGTGATTCCGTATTTTACTTGAGTTCCCTGTAGAACTTTTAAAACAGCTGCTGAGGTCTTCTCCACACCTAAGTCAAAAAGCTGAAGTGGGGCAGGGGCAGCAGGAAGACTTCTTTAATGATGTCTTTAAATTTTTAAAAAATTCTGTACTTTTTACCTATTGTCACGTGTCTCTGTTCCTCCTTCACAGCCAAACTACTTTCTCTAAGTTCTCTATATGCAGCTTTCCTCCCACTTTCTCTTAAATTCACTCTAACCAGGCTTTTGTGCCTACTGCCCCATTGACACCAGGGACCACATTATCCGGTCCAATTCTCAGGCCTAACTTACCTGACCACCCAGCAGAATCTGACACACTTAAATTATCCCTCCTTTCAACTCACCTTTCATTGAGATTTGAAAACCCTTTTCCAAGCCCCACATTGCCAAATGGGAAAGGCTTAGGACTTAGCCTCAGATTCTCTTCTCTTTTCTAACCACTCTTCCTTGGTGGTCTCATTCAACTCACTCATTTTAAGCACCATCTAATCAATAGCTGTGAAATTCATGTCTCCAAACTAGATTATCTCCTATGAACTACAGACTCTTCCATCTAACAACCTACCCAGCAGCTCCACTTAGATTTGTAACAAACACTCTAAACCTAACAACACACCCCTTATATTTTCCAAACTCCCTTCTACTTTCCCTCGTTACAGACCCGTTATTACAGCTTCCAATCACGATTGATGGCAACTCTATTCTTCTTGCTCCTCAAGTCAAAAACTGGGGAGATAAATTGTGTTCTTTTTCACATTCTATGTTTATTATTTTTTTTTAAGATTTTATTTATTGGACAGAGATCACAAATAGGCAGAGAGGCAGGCCGAAAGAGAGAGGGGGAAGCAGGCTCCCTGCTGAGCAGAGAGCCCGATGTGGGGCTCGATCCCAGGACCCCAGGATCATGACCTGAGCTGAAGGCAGCAGCTTTAACCCACTGAGCCACCCAGGTGCCCCACACATACTATGTTTAATCGCTCAGTATTTGTCAGCTCTACCTTCAAGTCTCCTTATCACCTTTAATGCCATCTCCCTGGTCTAAGTTACCATCATTTGATTATTATGACACCATCCTACCTTCTACTCTTTGCCATCTATGGACTAGTCTTAACTCAGAATAAATCATCTGAGAAAAAGTCAGGTCCTGCTCTTCTTGTGCTCAACACTATCTACTGTGTTCCTACATCTCCCCAAGGCCCAGTGCGGTCTACGCTCCGTCATCCCTCCGGCTTCATCTGTTCTCTTTCCACCCCCCAACTTCACTACAGCCACACGAACCCCCTGATCTTCCCCGAACGCACCAGCCATGCCTCTCTCTTGGGGCTTCTGTATTTGTTAGTCTCTGAACCAAGAATTCACTTTTCCTAAGAAATTTCAGTAGCATGTTCTCTTATCAAACGTCACCTAAGGGGCACATCTTGGCCAACCTATTTTAAATTGTCTCCGGATCCCTTGAGAAACTTCTTAGGTACCTTCCCTACTTTGCTTTCCTCCTCAGCACTGACCCATTTAACAATAGATGGTATTTATTAGGGGCTCACCCCTCCCGCCCCATCTACAACGGAAGCCCCGACTGCAGAGCTTTTTGTCCATTTTTATCACACTTTCTCCCTGTTTTGTAAGCCCATGCGTTAGAAAACTGCCTGGTATATCACATGTGCTCAAAAATTTTTGTTCAATGAGTAAGTGAAAAACTGCTAACTTACCAACACTGCACATTTGAGAAATTACGTTGAACTTCCTGTACACTCTGCTTCTAAGTAATTATACTGCCTAATTATTCAGGCTAAAAACATGGTAGAAAAGTCAAAAAAGTAGTAACTACACTTACATTCTCTGTATCACAAGCATTTTTTTTTCACAAGCACTTTTATTGAGACTTGAATTAAAAAAATGTTAACCTTATTATGTCTAGAGGTGAAAAGCAGCCTCTAAAGGTAGAGCTCCAGCAGCAATAATATCACTTAGGAACTTGTTAGAAATGTACTCAGGCCTCAGTCAGACCTAATGAGACAGAAGCGCCGGGCAGGGTCTCAGCAATCTACTCTAACAAGCTGCTCAAGGTGACTGTGATGTACACTCAAGTGTGAGAAACTACGGAAGGAAACTGCTACGCTAACACTGCCAAGGCCATTGTGAAGTGCACTCCTACCTCTGACGGGGCAGCTGATCCAAACGACGTTAGGGGCTTATTCCACGCGCTCACTGACGGTGGCTGTGGTGGACTAATGGGACCCACTGGAAAGAAGAAATCATGGGAAACGCAACCATTAGAATTTAGAGGCTAATAATCCCTAATGTACTTTACCTTTTCCTTTAATGGCAGCTGGACAACAACAGAAAAAGATTTTCACAATACACTTAAGAGATAAATATAAGCTCCCCCAGCAAACAGTGTATGTTTTTAATCAACGCAAAATTGTGCCCATAAAATATGCCATTAAAAGTATACGACATCTGTTCTAGAAACAAAGGTTTTAAGTAAAGAAGAAAAAAATTACTATTACCACTTCTTCCTTAAAAAAGGAAGTGGCTAGGAAAAAAACATACTGAGTACACAAATAAAACTGGAAACAAACCCCAACATTCTCATGCCATACCCCAGCCTTCCCTTCTCTGGTGAACTCACGTTTCTTGGAGATGTCGTTCAGCACAGCCGGTGGGGCCACCTTGTTATCCCACAATTCAGCTGTCAGTGTGCCATGTGACTGCGAGGTCTGGATGGACTTTCCTGTGGCTACATAATCCGTGCCGTTGGGCGTCTGAGCTGAGGGTAGTCTAATCGAAGGTGGTGGCTGTTTTGAAGACTGGGTTGTAGTCTGTAGTGGGCTCTGGACTGGCTTATGAGTCTGTCCCTGAGTCTGGGCTGGTGCACCGGGGGCCGGGGCAGGGACTGGGACCAGGGCTGGGGCTGAAGCTGGGGCAGCGACTAGGGCAGGGGCTGGGGCTGGGGTCGGGGTTGCAACAGGGGCTGGGGCGGCTGGCGCGGGGGCTCCTGGGGCTGAGGCGGTGGGGGCAGGAGCTGAAGCGGACGCTGGAGCTAGGGCTGACGTGAGGATGGGGACAGAGGCTGGGGACGAAGCTGAGGTAAGGACGGGGCTTGGGGCTGGAGCTGAAGAAGAGACTGTGGCTGCAGCGGAGGTGGAGGGCGGAAGCGGGGTTGAGGCCGAGGTCGGGAGAGGAGCTGACGCCGAGGTGAGGACTGGGGCCGCGGCCGGGGCCGGGGCGGAGGCCGAGGCCAGGGCCGGGGCTGAGGCTGGAGCCGGGGCCGGGGCCGGGGCCTGCTGAGTTCCCGTAGCCTGCTTTTTGGCAAACCGTGGAGGAAGCTTCGAAGTCTGACTTCTTCCTTTCTCATTTGCATTCTTTTTGTTCCAGACCTTAAAAAATTGGTAGGAACCATTTTTGTCAATAATGTAACCGAAAGAACAGTTCATGAAGACTGTCGCTGACAAGATCTATTAGTTTAGCTCCTTTACTTTTCAAAATAGGCACTCAACAGAGCAAAAACGTCAAGGCTGCTAAGGAGACTTTAAATTGTGAAAACAAAGATGCTACGGGGAGAAAAAGACTAATATGTACTATACATTCTTCATAAATGGCTCCACAATCTCTCTTCCATAATTCTAAAATTTAAATACTGGAAGGAATTTCTCAAAGAATTCATTTGGCAGCAAAATCTGACCCAATCTGACAAAAAGCTACTTACCGACTTCACTCATGTTTACCACAGAAACATTCATCTGTGGGTGTTGCTGGGGTGTTATGCTATACAGGATTTATGCACTATTTTTACCTTCTAAAACAAATGAATAAACAAATGAATCAATGAATGCTAAAAATATCTAGTCCTAGGGTCTATATTTGATTGAGCTTAGAAGTATCACTCATATAAGATTTTTACAGTGTTTCTTTGTTTTTTTAGGCTTTTCATCCTTTAGAGCTTGTTATCACTATTACCTATGTATTTTACTTATTTTTATCCTGTGTCGGCATTTAGCAAAATGGGTGTTAGCGTTGATTTAAATGGAGTAACTAATATTGACTCATTCTGTGTGTTTAAATGAACTAATTTAGATTATAATCAAAATCTTTGTAGGTAAAGAATCTGCAATTTATTAGATCATGGCAGTTGTGCTCATTAGATTTCCAAGATAACTTAAAATTAACTAACTCTGATAAGATGACCAGAACTGAAAAATGAATTCCTGAATTAAAGTGATGATGTGAGCTATAGTGACTATATTCTATTTAAAATTTACCTCAATTCTGGGTAAAAAGCGTACCAAAGTTGTGAAAATAAAGTCATTCTGAACAGTTGAATAAATGTAACCTTGACATTATAGATGGAGAGAGACCGTAACTACTTGTTACTATATTCTGGGCAACCATGTAAATAACTAGTAACAAACTAAAACACTAAACCTGTATGATTTGTTCTTCCTTCTTTCGACGTTCTTCATCCTGCAAACGTTTTTGTTGTTTTTTGGAAACCACCTCAGTAAAACCGTCATCATTCAAATTTGACTGGGGGTCTTCAACTACTGTTACTTCAGGATGGTCATCGATTATAACAACACCTACGGGTATAGGAAAAGATTTAAAATGCTATGTATTTTTTCAATTGAAAAGATAAATAGAAATGTTTAGTTCAGTAGCAATTAAAAACAGAAAAAAAGACAAGACAAAAATCTAGTTCTTATAATTCACATTATAACCCAATTCACATAGCACACAATGGCCATTTACTAGTAAGATTTGAAAAGAATACACAGATATAGAAAAAGAGGCCCATAAACAAGCTTTAAAAAAGTTTTCTGACTTTCTGAAGTGCTTCGAATGGTATGTACCTTTCTTTCCTTCAGTAATACAGCAGTAAGGTCTTTTCTAAGTCGGTATCAAAAAACAAAACAAACACCACTTAGTATCATCCATCCTCTCTCAGTGGAATTGCTTAACCCCTGCTTTTCCAGCATCAGATCTGTAGTGTGCTATAAACATCTACACAGCACTTTACTTCATTCGCATCTACCATTCTAAGAGGTGGGTATTACTACTGTTTCACTTTTTTAAGGATGATATAAACTCTGGGAAGCCGATACACTAAAGGTGAGCTGGTGAATAACCAAGCTGGTCTTATGACTCTAAATAACTACTCTATGTAGACCACTTGTTTACAGTATATAGTTGTTAAAAATAAATGAAATATATGTGAAAGTTCTACATGAACATAACATGGCACAGATATACAAATGTCATAATAATCTAGCAGATGAGTAACTGAAGACATATCTTCAACTCACTGTCCAACTAACAATTATTCAGCCGATCTTCTTAAAATCATACAACCCAGGGACGCCTGGGTGGCTCAAGTGGGTTAAAGCCTCTGCCTTCACCTCGGGTCATGATCCCAGGATCCTGGGATCGAGCCCCGCATCAGGCTCTCTGCTCAGTGGGGAGCCTGCTTCCTCCTCTTCTCTCTCTCTGTCTCTCTGCCTACTTGTGATCTCTGTCAAATAAATAAATAAAAATCTTAAAAGAAAAAAATCATACAACCCAGTGAGTATAAGAAATCTAGATCCCTTAAATTTAGTATTTAAAAGCAAAACTATAATAGTCCAGGCAAGGAAACTTGTGGGTGTAAGTATGATGTTTCCAAAATAAATATAAGAAAAAGGTAAGGCAATTCAGATAAATTATTTCAATTTTGCAAATACTATACATCTTAACTGGGGAACATACAATAAAATTAGTTACTTGCTTGGGAATGGTACATACACATACAACTTAGGATGGTGATAACTTGTGAGGGATGGCCAAAGAGTATTATTACAGAGTAGTTCATAGGGAATCAACCTGAAAACAATTCTCTTTGAATAGCTAAAAATGTGCATTTATGCAAACAATGATGGGAAAACAAATAAAAAATATTAAAACTGGCTTCCATTCCTTTGGGAAAAAAAAAAAGACATTTGTTTATGAGAGAGAGAGAGAGAGAGAGAGAGAAAGGGTGCACACGGCACGTGCAAACAGAGAGGGAGAGAGACAAACAAGCAGATGTTGTGCTCAGTGCGGAGCTCCAGGAGGCCCAATTTCAGGACCCTGAGATCATGACCGGAGCCAAAATCAAGAGTTCATGCTCAACGGACTGAGCCACCCAGGCACCACTGGTTTCACTCTTTAAAAACCTGTTACTGTTATTTTGTGTTTTTTAAAAAAATACTTACTGATCTCTACACCCAATGTGGAGCGCAAACTGAAAACCCCAAGATCAAGGGTGGTACAAGCCACCAACTGAACCATGGCAGGCAACCATGATACTGCTTTTCTAACAAAAGTCACATTGGTTCTGATTTATCTAAGATACTTCTACATATGTCTTAAAGAGCAGTGCTCATTTTAGAGAAAGGTCGAATGTTTATTTCAATGGACGCCGTGTACTCCATTACTTCACAGCGGCAAAGAAACTGCTTGATATTTCTAAGTTCATGACAGTCTTCCACTCTGACTAAAAGGTGTGTATGTAAAAAAGCTTTTCTTCACAGCCATGCCATCACCCATTTTTCAATTTTCTTGCCAAAGAGCTTCTTTAGAATGTGTTGAAGTTAGTTTACCCAACTACATGTAACATTTACAGAAATCTGAAGGATATTTTCTGTTTGTTTTCAACACCCTGCTCTTGCCTGATGCTTTAGAACACTGTGGTCTAAAGAATGACTTAACGAGTTATTAGGAGAACCTAAACATGAGTAACTCTTAATATGTTTTAAAAATGTATAGTTTAGCTTCCACTGTCAACACAGAATTGTAATGTAGGTCTTACCTTTTTATGTCTTAATCCACTAATATAATACTTTGGCAATTTTCTACCCCAAAATTCTTTGGAAGAAGGAAAACTGGTCAAGTTATTTGGGAAGACAGTGTTTTGAGGACTTCTGTAATCTTCATTTGCCATTTTAGAAATGTGGAGTTTAAACTCTCCTTTCTCTATGGACCACCATAAATAAGGCTGGCATCCAAGCTTCCCATGGGTCTACTCTGTTCTCTGAATCAGGACTCTCCAATGTCAGCTCTGCCAGCACTGTGGTGCCCGCCCAGTGCACTCTCGGGTGCTCAGCGGCGTCCCTGACCTACCCCCACTGCTGGGTCAGCAGCCCCCAGCCCCACAGCTGGGACAATCAGAACTCCAAAGCTCCAGAGATGCCAAATGGCCCCTGGGGTACAAAAGCTCTTCTGCTGAGAACCACTGCTCTGCATAATCGAATTAAAAATTCTGAAATGGGGCAATTAAGCTAAGTTTCTTTCTTTCCCGTATGAATCCCAAAATGGTATTCTAGAACAATAGTTCTCAAACATTTGTGTGCATCGGAATTACTGGACGACTTCATTAAAACACAGACTGCTCCAAGGGTTTCTGATTCAGTAGGTCTGAGGTAGGGGCCAAGATTCTGAATTTCTTACAAATTTCTAGGTGATATTGATAGTCTGGGGACCACACGTTGAGAACGACTGGCCTAGAAATAATACTGCCAAGATCCTGAGCCCAAATCAAATTTTGTAGATTTAAATAACCATTAACTAGATGAAAACTCTCATCTTTATTTTTAATACTGGAATAGTAGTACCTAACCTAACTTTCCCATTAACACTTTTGTCTGGTCTTAGTGCATCTCAATTTTACACAGTATTTCCAGCTTAAGTCTATCTGAATGAATGGCAAACAGTGCATTTTTACATGTTTAAGTGCCTTCTCATAGATACTCCTTGTTAACTTCTACAACAAATGTTTTCTTGTTGCTTGTGTTAATCCTTTGCATTTCATATCCTGTTACTTTATGGCTACTGAAAGTACTTAACCAGACCAATGCTGCCTCCCATTCTAGTATGCTCTAGTACCTTATCTGAGATAGCAATTTTATCAAGGGCCTAAGTCAGTGAGGTTGACATTTCTTTCACGTAAGATAAAGCACATGCACAGATAGACTTAAGCATCCTCTTTAGTCGTCTATGTTTTCCTACACCTGGTTAATTTTCTCCTTTTTTATGAAGAAGAGTGAAACCCTGTAAATTATCTTTTTTTTTTTTTTAAGATTTTATTTATTTATTTGACAGAGAGAGATCACAAGTAGGCAGAGAGGCAGACAGAGAGAGAGGAGGAAGCAGGCTCCCCTCTGAGCAGAGAGCCCGATGCGGAACTCAATCCCAGGACCCTGAGATCACGACCTGAGCCTGAGCCGAAGGCAGTGGCTTAACCCACTGAGCCACCCAGGCGCCCCCCTGTAGATTATCTTTAATGAGAACTTTATCAAGCATTCAAGGCGGGGCTAAAAACTGGTGTCATTTTAGTTCACCATATCAGTTAGTGATTTCATAATCAGCCTCTATCTTGGCCTTGAAGGTCCAATTCTTTCTCTAATGACTTTATTATAGTATCAACTCAAATACAACAGATAATATATACATAACATAAGACATACTTGCGTAATTGTTGAGATCAAACTGTGACAGCGCATCTACTTTTTCTTTGGGTTTTTTAGGGCCTGATTTGGGGTCTTCTCTTTTTTTCCCTGTGGAATCTTTGGCGTTCTTTTGTCCTGTACCATTAGGTGTTCCTTCCTGATGGTGTGCAGAGCTGCCATTGACGGGATCGACAACAGCTGTGCCTGCAGACTGGTCATCAAATGGCCTGCAAAACAATAATCTGAGTTACTACTACCTCCACACAACCGAACAGAAGAAAAATGATCACTGGCAGTTTCTAGAGATTAACCTAAGAAGAAACAGCAGTACGCTAGAGCACTCTTAAATCTAAAACCAATAAGCTTTAGGGACTTTTGTAGAGTAAAACTTCACTAAAACTGAGCTTCCCAATAAGAGGTAGATTTTCTTTCCAGAATTCCATCTGTGTCCAACTTGTGCTTATCACAGAATAAATAAGCTAATCAACATGGCTTATTAGCAGAAAATTCCTGTGATCCAAACTAATCCAAAGTATTTGTTACTGAATCTTTTCCACACAGGGCAGCATATGAACAAATTTAAAAAGTGTTCTTTTTGCACTACATGGTTTTTTTTTTTTTTTAAAGTTCAATCAGATACATAAACGTTAAGCATACAAATTTTTTTTTGAAGATTTTATTTATTTGACAGAGAGAGAGAGGGATCACAAGGAGGCAGAGAGGCAGGCAGAGAGAGAGGGAGAAGCAGGCTCCCTGCGGAGCAGAGCACCTGACCTGGGGCTAGATTGCAAGACCCTGAGATCATGACCTAAGCTGAAGGCAGAGGCTTAACCCACTGAGCCTCCCAGGTGCCCCCCCCCCCAAAAAACACTTTAAATATGGAAATAATTCACTTCACAAACCCATAGTTTTTATTTCCTATCAAATTTTATTCTTGCATTTTATTAAATTTATGAAATTATATCATGGAAAATGCGTTTACAAATTCATTTTAATCTTAGCCAATAGCATCACTTGAGATAAAAGCTTAATTAAGTGCTTAACATAAGGCATGAACTCAAACATTTAAAGAATAAAATAATTTCTTCTAAATGGGACTCTTTCAAAAGATTTCAAAAGATTAATTACAATCAATAATTTGTATTTCTGCAGATTCAAAGTTATTACCTACATGACACAAAGTCTTGCTAAGTTGAGATCTACATTACATAAAAATCAGATCAAGATTTCCTTTGGGGGGGAAAAAAAGACTTCCTTTGAGTGTTACTACTCAAAACTCTAATATAGTCAATAACTACATTGTAACTACATATGCTATCCTAATTCTTTTGGCCTTTCAAAGAAAGGTTCTGGGGCGCCTGGGTGGCTCAGTGGGTTAAGCCTCTGCCTTCAGCTCAGGTCATGATCTCAGGGTCCTGGAACTGAACCTTGTGTTGGGCTCTCTGCTCGGCATGGAGCCTGCTTCCCCCTCTCTCTCTGCCTGCCTCTCTGCCTACTTGTGATCTCTCTCTGTCAAATAAATAAATAAAATCTTTTAAAAAAAAAATAATAAAGAGAGGTTCAAATTCTGTGTTAAGAAGGCACTCAGGAGGGACACCTGAGTGGCTCAGTCGATGAAGTGTCAAGTGCCTTCGGCTCAGGTCATGATCCAGGGTACTCCGGATCAAACCGCACATAGGGCCCCCTTGCTCAGTGGGGGGCCTGCTTCTCCCTCTGCCTGTGCTCTCTCTCTCTGACAAATAAATAAGTAAAATCTTTTAAAAAGGAAAAAAAAAAGGTACTCAGGAAACACAACTAGTCGCATTATTTCTCTAAACTTTTTCTAAGTTATCAGAAAGCAAAAATATTTCCGTTGATGGGTATAGTGACCTGAAATGCTAAGTATACTGCAACTAACCAATGGAGATTAATACATTACCTGAATAAATTATCAGCTCAGGCTGCAAACCTGGGAATTTGATCAAAACCCAGGGAATACCGTAGTAATAGCGGTTTACTATATACCACTTTAAGTTATGTAGTTCACAAACATCGTTATCTTTAATCTTCACTAGTTTTTAGAAATGCGATTAATTTCTCCCCATTTTACTAGTGAGGAACCAGAGTTTATACAGGCAGTAAGTTATCAGAACTTACATTAATAACTAGCCAATATATGAATGAAAGAATGAATGAACAGTAACTAGACACGCTGCTACTGTAATTTTTCCCAATATTAAAGAAATTAATAGTTTACCATAAGCGACATTTTAATATTTAAAAAAACAGACTAAGCTTTAGCACAGTTTCAGAAAATTGTTTAAAAATAAATCCAACAGTGGGGTGGGGGCGCCTGGGTGGCTCAGTGGGTTAAAGCCTCTGCCTTCGGCTCAGGTCATGATCCCAGGGTGCTGGGATCAAGCCCCACATTGGGCTCTCTGCTCAGCGGGGAGCCTGCTTCCTCCTCTCTCTCTTTCTCTTTCTCTCTGCCTACTTGTGATCTCTGTCAAATAAATAAAATCTTAAAAAAAATAAATCCAACGGTATTTATGTTACTCGTGGCCTTGGTGGCAGTTCTGGGCCTCTATCCAGCTGGATCATTTACTCTATCTCCAACTCAAGAGGAAGATATAATTTATTCTTAGGTTCCATATTCATTTCTAGCAACCAGTACAGAGTGACAAAGCACATGGTTAAAACGTACTCATTTAAGTCCCAGAAGACAGTTACGAGCCCCAGAGTTTTGTAAAGAGAAACTGAAAAAGGAGGGTTGCCCATTATTAGTAAGATGACTTACCCAAAAAAAAAAAAAAAAAAAAGAAAAATCTTACCAAAAGGAAGACACTGTACAGGTCCCTCCCTAGATGTATACATTCTCCCAAAGCTACAAATTCTTAAGATGACTCTTCTGGAAAAGGTAACTTAGAAGGCAAAGACTCCTGAAACCCATTAACCTCTCTCACTCAAGCACCATTACTTTGAGAACAGACAAGAAGTTTAGGGGAGTCCAATGTCTGGGGTCCTCCACACAGACTGGCTTCTTTGCCAGTTTAGCTTTCAGGTACCAATGCAATTAACAGCGAAAACAAAGTACTCACCCTCGCTTCCCATTTTTTGATGGTGGACCACTTCTCCGTTCATTTCTAGGACCTGAGAAATTCCTTCCGGATTTGGGTGGACCACTGTTGCCACGCCGATTCTGGCGATCTACACCAGGCCTCTGGCTAGAAAAACTTCTCTTCGCTATTTCCCTTTTTGGAGGTAAAACATTCTCTCCGGCCTTTGTAACTGCTTGTGCATTCAAATCCGCATTTTTTTTCTCATCTCTCTCACGCCTCTCATTGAAATCACTGCTTTCAGAAGCTGTTTCCCATTCTTCATTTGCCTGATCTGAAGAGTTCTGGTTAGACAAGTCTGGTGTCTTGTTCCCAGAAACATCCCCAGCAGGGTTAACTGGTTCTTGAACCACATTATTAACGGTGCTACTCGTGGGCACTGCTACCTCGTTGGTTTTGGAAGCAGCCTCTCTCTCTCTCAGACGTCTAAATCGAGGTGGCTTATCCTGCCTCGGAGGTCGGGTAGGACGCTGTCGTCGGGGTCTTTCTCTAGCTGGGTCAAATTTTCGTTCAAATTTTGGAGGCCGTTTATCTGCTGGTATAGGAATAAACTGCTCATGTCTTCTTGGTGGCTCTCCGTCATCTGGTTTAGGAGCTTCTGTCTGCCTTGGGTTCCACTGATTGTCCCTGTAAGCGGGTCTCCGTAAGGTGGAAGGGCGAGCCGGTCGGCCTCCAGGATCCCTTCCACCGCGTCTGAACGTTCCCCCTCTGCCTCGCCGTGTGGGCTCTCCTTTGGGAAGGAAGCCTGGTTTAGATTTATCATCATCCCTCACGTAAGGCTTTTCTAGAGGTCTGTTATCTACTCGGATGTGATTTTCAGGCTTGAAAGAAGACTGAGGCTTTATAGGCTTTTTGTTTTCAGACCGCTCCTCTCTTTTGGGAAGTTTACCTTTGCTTAAACTATCCTTATCGCTCGCACTTTCATGTATCTCACTGTCTGTGTCAGTCTCAGAACCCCGCTGTCGTCGTCTTTTAGGAACAACTTCAAAATCAGAGCTCTCACTTCGTGTTTCACTTTCTTCTCTCTGTCGAAGAGGTCCTGAGGGCACATGTTCTGGCCGTGGCTTACTGTCTCTATACTGAGGATAATCTCGAGCATGCCCTCTCCCACCCCGGCCACGCCCTCCGTAGGAACCTCTATAGCTTCGGCCTCTGGAATAGTATTCACCCCGGCCTCGACCTCTGTATCCTTGATCTGGAAACCAATCTCTATCTCTAGCTTCTTTCCAATAGGTCCGAGGGGGTAAAGTGGATTCTTTTTTAACTGCAGGTCTGGAATCCGGTCGGGGCCGCTCTAAAACAAGGTCTTTGCTACCAAGTTTCTCAGGCTGTTTTTCTTCTTTGACTGCTGGTGCGGGGACAGTTGGCTGGTTCACAGTTTTAGCCACAGGCTCTACCTCAACACTACTTACAGGTTCCGAGGGCTTCTCGGCATCTTGGGGTGGCTTTTGAACCACAGCTGAAGCTTCTGCTGAAGGTAATTTCTCCAGTTCTGGTTGAGGTGGTGGTGGAACCGACTGTGGCTGGGCTGGTGCTGCAGGCGGTGGCACTGGAGGAAGAGGATCTTTCTTTTCAGTCTTTTCAGGTTTCACAACTTTCTCGGTGACCTTTTCTCCCTTTTCCCCTTCCTTCTCCTTCCGCTGCTCTCGCTCCTCTTTCATATCCCTAAGGATGGGTTTTTTAATGGGACCCGATCTTCTCACAGGCCTATCGTTACCTTCTTCTCTTCTGTTGGAGCTTGGCCTTGGGCCCCAACGAGTTTCGGACTTAGATTTATATAGTTTTTCAGGTTTTGGTCCCTCTGAAGATCGTATAAAGCCATCCTTCTTTGGTTTTTCCTCTGTCCTTTCTGCTGGTTCCTTTGAATCAAGGCATCTGCTGGTTACTTTAGGAATGCTTGCAGATGGGTCATTTCTTTGCTCCTCTGATTTTGAGGTATGGTTAGATCCATGGGAAACACTTCTTTTCCGGGCAGGCAGGCTTTCTCCAGCCGAAATTCGCTCTTCTTGAGGAGTGCCTATAGTTTTTTGATCAGGTATATCAAAACAAGCAGACTGAGTGTTTGTGTCGGTATGACGAGGTCTAACGTCTTCCACAGATCTGCTTAAGAACTTTTGTGCTTCTGTCTCACTGGATTCTCTGACAAAGTCTGCTTTTGGATGAACCTCTAATTGACTATGTTCTACAGGATAAGCAGCAGTAACCTGTTCCTGATCCCGTGGGGCTTCAGACCTAAAAAAAAATGAGAATTCAGAAGCATAACTACCAAGACAAGCCCCTTCTCACAAGTATACAGCAAAATAATCCCTCTAATTACAAACCACAGATGTCTAATCATAAAAACAATTTAAAAAGGATCCTAATCTTTATGCCTCCTTAAAAAGTTTAGTGCAGCATTATTTGCAATGGCTAAGAGGTAGGAACAGCCCTCAGTGTCCACTGACAGATGAATGGAGTAAGAGAATGTGGTATGTACATATAATACAGTGTCCTTTAGACACTAAGAAGAAAATACTGTTGTATGCTACCAGATGGATGAGAACATTATGCTAAGAGAAACGAGTAAGCACAGGACAACACTGTAGGATTCCACTTACATGAGGTATATAACGTAATCAAACTCATCCAAGCATAAAGTGGAATGCTGATTGCCAGGGACTCGGAGGAACAAGGAAATTATCGGCTACTTAGTGGATATAAAGTTTCAGTCTTTCAAGATGAAAAAGTTCTAGAAATGTATTGTAAAAGCACCATGCTTATAGTTAACAATACTGTACTGAACACTCAAAATTTCATTGACGGTAGCTGCCACATTATATTGTTTCCCTACAATCACAAATGAACTTCATTCCTTAAGGAAAAAAAGCATGGAAGTTAGGCCATGCTGATGTGAATTTTTAATCCATCAAGACTAGTAATTCCCTTCTATAATCAAAGAATACACTAGAATAGATCTTTCTTCCCCAAAGAATCAGCATTACAAAATAGAGTCGATAAAAGGGAAGAAGTTCTAAGTTTATGGTTATAAGTTACTACAGATCACCAATTATCTGCTTCAAGTTATCTCTGTCAATTAGTATTTGTCTTTATCTTGGCATTAGAAGACTTCCACGAGGTACTGATAATCAAATGTCTACCATTTTTCATTAGTGGAAAACTGTATCAACACTTTAAGCTAGACTACATGTCAAATAGTAGAAACTTGCCAATTTTACATACAACAGGAATTTCAGTATTTAATTCAAGTGTACAGAACTAGGTGACAAAATGCTCTGATGCAGAAATGACGGAAAAAGCAAGCATGTCCAAAAATGAAATGACATAAACTAAAAGGGAGGTAATCAGATTTGTCACTCAGTCCTAAATCAAAATGATCTTCAGGGACACTACAGTTTTCATTTTACCACAATATTCAATTTGTATTAATAATTTTTATAATTACCTTGCATCCTCAGGTTCTTCTGTTGCCTTGGGAGTAGTGGCCTGCGGAGGCTCGGTATGAGGATAGGGATCCGACCCCCACATAACACGAGGTTCAGACAGGGAGACTGCGTGATCTCTTGCAGATCGTGCTATGTGCTCAAATGACTCCGAACTGTTTGCTGATCCTTCCATCTGTTCTCTTCTCATTAACGGCTTAGGAGGAATCATTCCTTTAAAAAAGTCGGAAAAAGTTGGGAAAAACAATCATTATACCCATACTACATAGTATATATTACTATACACATTATAGTACACAATAATATACTATATATACTATTACATATAGTATATACCAATATATTCTTACTATAAATACTAATTTAGAATTCTATATTGGAATTCTATACTTGAGCTAAAGAAATCCTTTCTGTCAAGTGAGGAACTCAAGAAACGATCAATGAAAATTATTCAAGTTTTTCTGTGAATGAAATTTTTACTGTTGCTATTAAACAGATTTAAGAGGGGGCACCTGGGTGGCTCAATCAGTTAGGGCTTTTGACTTTGGATCTCTGGTCATGATCCCAGATCAAGCCTTACATCAAGCTTCCTGCTCAGCAGGGAGCCTGCTTCTCTCCCTCTTCCCCCCACCCTCTCAAATAAATAGAATCTTAAAAAAAGGTTTAAGAACTGAGGAAACAAACAAAGCAAACCTTAACAGCAGCCTATTTTTACTTTAAAGGAAAAAATATATATATATAATGCCTATCAAATAACATGTATGATACCTCTGTGCATGTTAATAAAAACATAGTGATGATTATACCAGTAGTGACAGATTTCCAGAGAAAATATTTCTTACAGATAATTCCATGTAGTTTAGTTTAATTAGTTGATCAATGCTATTTATTCTGCCTCTTAAATTTGAAAATTGCAGTAGAAATTTTTGAAATTAAGACATGATTTTTTTTTTCAAAGATTTTATTTATTTGACAGACAGAGATCACAAGCAGACAGAGAGACAAGCAGAGAGGGGCAGGGGGAAGCAGGCTCCCCGCTGGGCAGGGAGCCCAATGCGGGGCTCGATCCCAAGACCCTGAGATCATGACCTGAGCTAAAGGCAGACACTTAACACACTGAGCCACCCAGGCATCCCAAGACATGGTTCTTGATCATATCTTAACACCCCCCAAATTTTCCTCTACAGCATTCTGCTCATGAATTCTCTGGATTCATCCTGACAGATTCCATGCAACACTACTGATCCACTTGTTTTCAGCTTCCCATGGGAAAACTCAAGTATTTGGCAGACAAAACTGAAAAGCTGGAATACAGAATACAGGGACAAAATTTAAATGTTTTAACACTTAAAAGAGTGAAAACAATTTAGCAAATGACAGAAAATATTTTCAGACTAAAAAAATTTTTAAATATTTACAAAACACAAAAGAACTAGTGTTTTGGTATTATCACATATATGATACAGTGTCTGGCACTTAACTACTCTGTGCTGAAAGTTACAGACTTTTTGATTAAAAATCTAGGCACCCTCGGAGCGCCTGGGTGGCTCAGCCAATTAAGTGTCTGACCCTTGATTTCAGCTCAGATCATGATTCCAGGATCTTGAGACTGAGCCCTGTATTAGGCCCCCTGCTCAGTGATAAGTCTGCTTCAGAGTCTCTCTGTCTTACCCTCTGTCCCTCCCCTAGCCTTTGTGTGCATTCTTGCTCTCAAAAAAGATAAATCTTTTAAATTAAAAAAAAAAATAAATCTAGGCAACCTGGGGTGCCTGGGTACATGTCTGACACTTGCTCTTGGCTCGGGTCGTGATCCTTCATGGTTGGGAGACTGAGCCCATGTCAGGCTCCGTCCTCATTGGGAAATCTGCTTCAGATGCTCTCTCCCTCTGCTTCTGCCTCTGCCCTTCCCACTCATGTGTGCTCACTCACTCTCTAAAATAAAATCTTTAAAAATAAAAAATCGGGCGCCTGGGTGGCTGGCTCAGTGGGTTAAAGCCTCTCCCTTCGGCTCAGGTCATGATCCCAGGGTCCTGGGATTGAGCCCCACATCAGGCTCGCTGCTCAGCGGGGAGCCTGCTTCCTCCTCTCTCTCTCTGCCTGCCTTTCTGCCCAGTTGTGTTCTCTATCAAATAAATAAACAAAATCTTAAAAGAAAAAAAAAAAGAAAAAATCTAGGGGCACCTGGGTGGCTCAGTCTGTTAAGCATCCAACTTCAGCTTTGGTCATGATCTTGGGGACATAGGATGGAGCCCTGAGTTGGGCTCCCTGCTGGGCAGGAGTCTGCTTGTCTTTCTCCCTCTACTCCTGCTCCCCACTTGTGCACATGCACTCTCTCTCAAATAAATAAATAAAATCTTAAAAAATACATCTAGGCACCCTACTTTAAGTTCTTCCTAGATCATCGACTTCCACTCACCGGGATGAATGGGCGGGATGTCCATGGCCGGTCTACCGGATATCATCCGAGGATCCATGTACGACTGCATCATGAGCCACCTGGGATCAAAACCCATAGAGGCCAGATGCTGAGGGTGAGGCTGCATGGGCTGGTAGAGAGGTCTGTGTGGCGGCGGAGGGACGGCGCCGCTGGACGGCTGGGAAGGCACGGGCTGCGGGAGCACACCCTGCTGCTGCTGCTGCCACTGCTGCTGCTTCATCTGCTCCTGAGAAGGCAGGATCCCACATCTTGAGACTGTAGCTCCACGGGATAAATCAACGGAATCAACCGTACCAGAAAGTAACAGGGAAAAGAACTCCACAGACAGTTTACAGCGAGAGATGGTAAGTCGAAAGAACACAAGATCGGGCATGACATTTTGGCCTTACGGACTGAATCACGCATTAATTATACTAGAGAATCATTCCCCAGAAAGGAGGATGGTGTTTATAAATGAGGCAGAGGAGAGAATACTGACACAGAAGTTTATGGTGAAATCCATTATCAACAACCTTCTATTAAAAAGGTAAAGAATTTTATGGAAAATTTTTGTGCTTTGTGTATTTTACGTTTCGTGTCAAACTACTTCTCAGACTACTGAGTAACCTTTTCAATCACACATACGTGATAAAATGTTTAACTGTTACCTGCTGCCGCTGAAATCGAGGTGGTAAAGACTTCTGAAACTGTTTAAAATAACCAGATAACACAGCAGGTCGAGGCTGAGAGCCCGATTCTGGCTCTGTTTCATGTGCCACTTGTGTGGTCTCTTTTTCACCGCGACTGCTATCTTGTCGAGTGAAAACTGCATCATCCTCTGTCCAAAAAAAGGGTGAAAAATAACGATATTCACCTATGACACTTACCAAATACAAGATGTGTGCACTGGCATAAAATTATTAGAGATTTTTAAAAAGGTTCATGAGGAAGAAAGCATCCTTAACGGCCAAAAAAAGCTGTTCTGTACTCTAATACTGGTAGCAATCAATGAGGTTAACAATGAAGTAACAAAACCTTAGATTTCCTCAAAGCCAGGTTCTTTAGAGATCACAGGTCCAAGTTACACCAAAAATTTGTATTTGATAATTTGTGATAGTAAAAAACATCAAATACTACCTATTTCCCATTGTTTCCATAGCTATTAATCCTGTCAGTATTTACCTGCGGTTCACGAGGACTTACGTGAAAACACTTATGGCCTAAATATAAAATGTAACACAACAGTTTGCTTTTTGAAGAAGAGATGATTATCTATAAAGAAACTAATGAATCGAAGTCTGACAATAGTGATCATGGCTATCTTCAAACAAATAAATTATCATTCTATGTAAAGAGTATCAAGAATGATACCAAAAAGAACCATATACATATTTATTTACTAACTAAATAACAATTTCTCATCCTAAAAAAAAGATATCCATTCTAGACAATGTCATTTGTCACAATTACAAAGCAAGCTTGTTATAAATCCTCTTCTCAGAAAACTAGGGATGAATTTTTTAATGAAGTTTATTGTGCCAATGTAAAAACCATGCTCTCAAGAATCACAAACCATATTTTCTTACTGGCATTACATTCAATATTAAGAATGTTGTAAAAAGAAAAATAAAGTATTAGAAAGAAAAGAGAGCCAGTAGGTCCAACACTTAAAAATCAAAAGTGCACATCATGCTGATGAACCCAGCAGAAGTTAAACTGCCATAAAAAATAGAGATGTGAATGAAAATAAAAGCACCATGAAATAATGATTAAAAAGAAAAGCATAAATAAATGGTGTAGACAGTCTCGTCTGACAGTTAAATTAATCACTGTATCACTGACAGAACAAGGACTAAAATGTGAATTTCCTTATTTTGAATCTATAGTCCTTTCTCATCATCTGTTAATGAGATTCCCTAAGGCTGACAGTAATCATCAATATTAAGCTAAGCCAATGGCTTTTGCTTCTTTTTAAAAGATAGTATTTATTTATTTGAGAGAGACAGACAGACAGACAGACAGACATAGCAAGAGAGAGAATACAAGCAGGGGGAGTGGGAGGGAGAGAAGCAGGTTTCCCAGTGGGCAGGAGGCCCAATGCGGGGCTCAATCCCAAGGACCCTGGGATCATGACCTGAGCCGAAGGCAGATGCTTAACAACTGAGCTACCCCATGTGCCCGCGGTTTTCACTTCTATGGTGAGAAATTTTACTTTGTTAGTATTATGAGCAACCTGTGCTTGTGATACATAACAAAAGCCCATTATCAATATCAAATTATTTCTACATACATTAATACAAAAATTTATTAAATCTGCCTTATCTCATTAAAAAAAGTTAAGGGGTGCCTGGGTGGCTCAGTGAGTTAGGCCTCTGCCTTCAGCTCAGGTCATGATCCCAGGGTCCTGGGATAAAACCCCACCATCTGGCTCTCTGCTCAGCGGGGAGCCTGCTTCCCCCACTCTCTCTGCCTGCCTCTCTGCTTACTTGTGATCTCTGTCAAATAAATAAGTTAAAAAAAAAAAGTTAAGGTAACATACTCAACTTTTTTTTTTTTTTTTTACAAAGAGCCAAGTCTGATGACTCTAAGTAAAAAATTAAAGGAAAATTGTGAGTAACTTTGTAATATAATTTCAAGCAGCATGATCTTGTAGAAAGACTGTAAGTTTTGAGATTTAAAAAAAAAGTTTTCATTATTTCTGTAACAGGAAACAGACTGAAACAGAACTACCTTTTTTCTTTTTTTTTTCTGAAGATTTTATTTATTTATTTGACAGAGAGAGAGAGAGAACACAAGCGAATGGAATGGCAGAGGTAAGACAAACAGGCTCCCCTCTGAGCACCTGATGCAGGGCTCAATCTCAGGACCCTGGGCAGACACTTAACCAACTGAGCTAGCCAGGCACCCCAAAATAGGACTACTTCTATTTTAACAATAAACTGCTCATTAAGAATGAAATTTACTGGGACACCTGGGTGGCTCAGAGGGTTAAACCTCTGCCTTCGGCTCAGGTCATGATCTCAGGGTCCTGGGATCCAGCCCCCGCATCGGGCTCTCTGCTCAGCAGGGAGCCTGCTTCCTTGTTCTCTCTGCCAACCTCTCTGCCTACTTGTGATAAACTGTGGTTAATGCCAGTCAATTAGAGCTCTTAGCACAGTATGAGCTACGTACCTCCCACCTCACATTTTTTGTAAAGATTTATGATAGAGAGTGTGCACACACACACACACAACTGGGAGGAGGGGCAGGGGGAGAGAATCCTCAAACAGATTCCTACTGAGCACAGAGCCACAAGATCATGACCTGAGCTAAAACCAAGTGTCGGATGCCTAACCAACTGAGCCACCCAGGCACACTCCCCTTACATTTAAACCCACACTGGAGCAAGTGGAAGAAATAATTCACAAACTTGGAGATAGGATAATGGAAATTATGTTTGAGGAACAGAGCAAAAAAATAAACAGAGCTTAAGATACCTATAGGACAAGATCAAGAGACCAAACATACACACGGAGAAGGAGTCCAGAAGCAAGAGAAAGACAAAGGGGCAAAGAGACTATTTGAAGAAATTATGGCCAGAAATATCTCAAATTTGATGAAAGCATGAATATATTTCTAAGAAGCTCTACAAATTCTCAGAGTCCCAAACTGAGACACCTTATAATGAAACTTTAAAAAGCCAAAGAGTGAATCCTGAAAGCAGCAGGACAGCACTAAAGGAGAAGTCGCATACACGGCATTCTCAATAAAACTATTTGATTTCTCATCAGAAACACTGGAGGCTGGAAGGCATCTCAAAGTATTAAAAGCAAAACAAACAAAACAAAACCAAAAAACTATCAACCAAGAATACTATATGTGGCAAAACTGTTCTCCAAAAATGAAGGAGAAATTGAAATACTCCCAGATGAAAGCTATGAAAGAGTTCATTATCACTAGACCTGCCATCCAACAAATGCTCAAGAGTCCTGCAGAGTACAATGAAAAGGAAAGCACACAGTAAACTAAAACTGCATGACAAAGAAACAATACAGGCAAATACATGGGCAATTATAAAAGGCAGTAGTAGCAGGTAACTCTATGCCCACGTGATTTATGAAATGAGTTATTTCTTTAAATAAGCCAATTATTAATCTAAAAGATAGTAACATTACATTTTGGTTTGTACTCCATATTGTTTTCCACATGATTTAAGCAACTAATGCATTTAAAATTAATTAGTAGTTTGTTTCTGGGGATACGAAGTTAAAGATGTAAATCTCTGATAGCAACAACCAAAGGGAATACAAATGTAACTGTTAAAGGAAAAGGAATGAATTTTTTTTTTTAGAGATTTCATTTATTTATTTGACAGAGATAACAAGTAGGCAGAGAGGCAGGCAGAGAGAGAGAAGGAAGCAGGCTCCCGGCCAAGCAGAGAATCAGATGTGGGGCTCCATCCCAGCACTCTGGGATCATGACCTGAGTTGAAGGCAGAGGCTTCAACCCACTGAACCACCCAGGCACCCCAGGAATTTTTGTGTATTATTAGTTAAACTGGTATAAATTTAGTGTTTTAACTTTTGCATGTTTATGTAATCCCCATGGTCAAAACAAAGAGGGTAGTTACAGAATATAAGCAAAAAGAAATGAGAAAGGAATTTAAAAATGTTTCAATACAAAAAAAATCACCTAAACACAAAAGACAGTAATCCAGGAAACAAGGGGCAAAAATGGACATAAGGCATATAAAACCCAAATACCAAAACATGAGAAATAAGTCCCTTCTAATCAATTACTTACTTAAAATGGACTGAACTGAACACATGATCCAACTACAGGTTATCTCTAAGAAACTCAGTTAAGATCCAGAGACACAAACAGATTGAAAATGAAAAGATGAACACAGATATTCCATAGCAAGAGGAACCAAGAGAGCAAGGTGGCTATGCTAAATACCAGACAAGCCTGGCTCTGAATTCAAAGTTTTACAAGAGACAAAGGACATGTACTACTAATAAAAGGTTCAGTGCAGCAGCATATAACCATTATAAATATTTTTACATATTTAATATGTTTAATAACAGACCATCAGAATGTATGAAAGCAAAATACCGACAGCATTGAAGGGACAGACTGCTGTACATTTACAGTTGGCCACTTCAACACCTTCCTCTCAATAATGGATGGAACAACCAGACAGAAGGTCAGTGAGGAAACAAAGGACTGAATACAATAAGCCAACCAGATCTAACAGACCTACAGGACACGCCATCGAACAACAGACATCACGTTCTTCACACATGCACACAGGACATTTTCCAAAACGGACTGTGCATTAGGCCATAATACCAACAGTCAATAGATTTAAAATGATAAATCTCATATAAAGCATTTTCTGCTTATATGAGACATTAACAAAAGTTAATTATCAAAAAAGAGAAGTGAAACAGAAAAACGCACAAGTCCATGGACATTAAACAACACTCTTTTAAACAACTAAGGGATCAAAGAATAAATGACAAGCGAAATTAGAAAATACTTGAGATGGATAAAAACAAAAACACAGCATACCAGAATTTATAGGATGCAGCAAAAGTGGTGCAAAGGGGGCAAATTTACAGCTATAAATGCTTACATTAAAAAATAAAGATCTCCAATTCAAAACCTAGTGTTACAATGTAAGGGAAAAGAATAACAAAGTAAACCCAAGACTACCAGAAGAAAGGCAATAAAGATCAACACAGAGATCCACAACAGAGAGAATAGGAAAATAGAAAAATATTAATGCAGCTACAAGTGGATTCTTTGAAAAGATCAATTGACAGACCTTTAACCAGGCAGGTCAACGAAGAAAAAAAGAGAGAAGACTCAAACTACTACAATCAGAAATAGAAATTGGGGCATTACTACCAATTCTACAGAAATAAAAAGGATTATGAGAGTGTTATGGATAAGTATATACCAACAAATAGAATAAGCAAGGTGAAATGAACAAATTCCTACAACACTAACTTTGTAGTTAAGTTTTTAAATCCAGGTGTGTGTGTCTTCCAGCTTTGTTACTTTATTTCAAGACAGTTTTAGCTATTCTGGGTCCCCTGAGATTTAGAGTTTTCTACATGTAAGACTGTATTATCTGCTCACATTACCTGCATCTCTAATATACTAATAACGACTGATCGGAAAAGGAAATTACAAAAACAATTCCATCTATAATAGCATCAAAAAGAATAAAATAAATCCTTTAGAATTTTTTTTAGGTTTTTATTTAAGTAATCTCTACACCCAATGTGTGGCTTGAACTCATGACCCCGAAATCAAGAGCTACACACTCTCCCGACTAAACCAGCAAGGTACCCATAAAATGCTTAAGAATTAACCAAGGAGGTGAAAGCCTTGTACAATGAAAACTACAAAATACTGCTGGAAGAAATTAAGACATAAATGAATGGAAGCACATCCCAATGCTCACAGACTGCAAGACTTTACTGTGAACATTATCAACGCTACCAAAAGCAACCTAGAGTTATGCAATTCCCGTGAAAATCTCAACGGTGTTCTTTACAAAAACAAACACCCATACATCATGAAAAACTTAACGAAGATTGAGGACTCACATATCTAGATTTAAAAGCATACAACAGGGTTGCCTGGGTGGCTCAGTGGGTTAAGCCTCGGGTCATGATCTCAGTGTCCTGGGATTGAGCCCCACATCAGGCTTTCTGCTCTGCAGGTAGCCTGCTTCCCCCCTCCTCTCTGCCTGCCTCTCTGCCTGCTTGTGATCTCTCTCTCTCCCTCTCTCTGTGTCAAATAAATAAATAAATAAGAATCTTTAGAAAATAAAAGCATGCAACAAAGCTGCAGTAATAAAAACAGTAAGAAATTAACATAAAGCCAGACAGATAGGGCAATGGAATAGAATCAAGATCCCAAAAATAAACCATCACATACACAGTCGAATGATTTTAGAAGAGGCTGCTGAGACCATTCAAAGGGGGAAAGAACAGTCGTTCCAACAACGGTACTGGGAAAACTGAATATTCACACGCAGAAGAACGAAGCTCAATTCCTACCCAACCACAATGTACAAAACTTACCACACAACAGGTCAAAAATGTAAATGTAAAACATGAAAGTATAAAACTCTTAGAAGAAAACAGAACAAAAGCTTCATGACATCAGATTTGGCCATGACTTCGTGGACTTGACACCAAAGGCAAAAGAAAAAAATAGATGGGTTTCATGTACATTTTAAAGTTCTGTACATGAACAGAATATCAAGTGAAAAGGCAACCTATCTAAACTCCTAAAATGCAGCAACAATCTGATTAAAAACGGAAAAGGACTTGGACATTTCTGTAAAGATACACAAATGGCCAACAAACAAATGAAAAGATAATACTCAGCATCACTAATCACTGGCCAAGAGCACATCAAAACTACAGTGAGATACCACCTCACACTTACTAGGAAGCCTACTATCAAAACCCCACCCCCCAGAAAGTAACAGATGTTAGTAAGGATGTGGAGAAATTAGAACCCTTGTGCACTGCTGGTGGTAATGTAAAATGGTACAGCTGCTGTGAAAAACAGTATGGTGGTTCCTCAAACAAAAACAGAACTACCGTAAGATCCAACAACTCCATTTCTGAGTATGTAATCAAAAAAAATGAAAGCAGGGTCTCAACAAGGTCTCTGTACACCCACATTCACAGCAGCATTATTCAAAATAGGTAAAATATGGAATCAATCCAAGTGCCCATGAACAGATAAACAGGTAAGCAAAATGTGGTTTTATATACAGATTATTAGCCTTAAAAAGAAAATTCTGAAATATGCCATTACATGGATGAACCTTGTAAGACATTGTACTAAATGAGATAAGCCATTCACCAAAAGACCAATTCTGTATGAGGCACTTTTGAAAACAGTCAAAATCAGAGACAGAAATTAGAACAGGGGAGAAGAGGGAAGTATTGTTTAACAGGTACAGTTTCAGTCTCACAGGATGAGTTCTGGAGACGGACAGTGGTGATGATGGAACATCATCATCAATGTATTTAATACCATTAAACTGTACACCTAAAAATGGTTAAAATTCTAAATTTTGTTAGATATATCTCACCATAATAAAAAAATAGGGGAAAAGAGCATATTAAAGTCTCCAATAAAATTCAGCTTCTATTAAAAAAAAAAAAACTCAGGGCGCCTGGGTGGCTCAGTGGGTTAAAGCCTCTGCCCTTGGCTCAGGTCATGATCCCAGGGTCCTGGGATCGAGCCCCGCATCGGGCTCTCTGCTCAGCGGGGAGCCTGCTTCCTTCCCTCTCTCTGCCTGCCTCTCTGCCTACATGTGATCTGCCAAATAAATAAATAAAGTCTTTAAAAAAAAAACAAAAACCCTCAATTGGGATGCCTGGGTGGCTCAGCTGCTTAAGCATCTGACTGCTGAGTTTGGCTCAGGTCACAATGTCAAGATCCTGGGAGCCAGCCCCACACTGGCCTCCATACTCTGTGGGGAGTCTGCTTGACATTTACTCTCGCCCTGCCCTCCCCCTGCTCACACACATGTGCACCTACATGCTCTTTCTGTAAATAAGTTGATAAAATCAATCTTGAAAACAAAAGAAACCTCGTTTTCATGTGGATGACATGCATACATCAAACACACGTGGACACCCACACCAGCCGCACTATGAAGCCTCCTACATAAGAACAAGACTCTCATACCTTTATTACAGTTGGTCTCACTTTCTGGTTTTTCTACCACAGGTTCTAAAGTAGGTTCTTTGTGTTCAGTTTTTTCCTCCACTTTTTCCCTTTCTTTCTTCTCCAACTCACATTCCTTTTCCTGTTCTTTGATCTTCTGCAGTTCTTTTTCCTTTTCCTGCTGTCTTTCTAGTTCTTTCTCTTTTTCTTGCTTTCTTTCTTTTTCCAGCTCTCTCTGCTTCTCCTGCTCTCTCTCCAGTTCTCTCTCCTTCTCCTGCTGCCTCTCCCTCTCTCTCTCCCTCTCCTTCTCTCGCTCACGCTCTTGTTCTCTCTCGAGTTCTTTCTCTCGCTCCCGCTCTTTGTCCCGCTCCCTGTCTCTCATCTCCTCTGGAGGCGGCTGCTTGTCCACTATGCCGAGCTTCTCATCCAGTCGTTTCAGCTTCTCCGCACACGCCGCCTTCCTTTGCTCTTCCATTCTTCGCTCTTCCTCTTCACGCCGTTTCCGAGCGCGCTCCACGGCCGCAGAAAGTTCTGACTGCTGTCTTCGTCTTTGCTTCCAAATTTCATCTTCATCTGGCACTTGCTGCTTGGCAGGGAAAGGGCCTGGTCTTCCAGGCACTGCCTGTCGGTCTGGAGGAGGATGCTGCAACATTACAA
Source organism: Mustela nigripes (assembly GCF_022355385.1). Lineage (NCBI taxonomy): Eukaryota > Metazoa > Chordata > Mammalia > Carnivora > Mustelidae > Mustela > Mustela nigripes. Next base: position 3,295,278 of record NC_081566.1, on the reverse strand, counting down.
TAAATGATAAGGTGAATATGACAGATCTAGTTCCAAATAACAATGGGTATCACAGACATGAAGAGGGAAGGAAAAACTCGACAAAATGTCATGACTATTTCTGATAAAGCATACATATGAAAATACAAACAAGTAGTAACATGGGGAAAATATTTAGATAATTCTCCAAACTAAGACCAGAACAATTAATCTAGGCCACATACCTATTTATTGTGGCAGACATTACTGTGCAAAGAATTTGTTGAATAAAATAAGAAGCTGTCACAACATGATTTCAAAATCTAAATTTAGACACGAAGGAATTTAGAATGTGAGTGCTCGTAACTCAGCGATGGAACCCCTAGAGAGAAAGTCCATGAAGATGCAGAACAGTGTCATGTGAGCCCTGAGAAGACAAAAGGTGCAGTTACAGGGAAAAACAGCCAGCCAGAGATGCTAAGTGAAGACGAAGACACGACTACTGCCGACACTTCACAGAAGAAGAAATCCCTGGAAATCAGCCTGTACAGACAGTTCTCGATCTCTGAATTGAAAGCTGCAGAAATGCACACCCAGAACCCACAGTGGAACGTAGGCATCACCTGAAAGACTTCGAACTGGTACGTTCTAGAACAATGACAACCACTGCCAGTAACTATGGGAAAATTAGCAGGATAAGAGCACCTGAAGCGCTGGAATGTTAAAATAAAAATAAAATAAATAAAATAAAAAGTACTCATTTTTATTAGCTTGTAGGGTAAAGAAATCTGGAAAGCCACATAACCAGTCAGAATCCTTACAACGGAGAAAACGGGATGATGAAAACACTGGACTAAATATAAAATATATAGATATATATGATCTAGACTCTCTATTTTACTATTACTCTATTTTATGGTCTGGACCTATCTGGCAGAAATCCAAGTAAAGATGCTTAGTTGATCACTAAATATGTAACTCTTGAAGTTAGGGTAGAACTTTAAGGGCTACAGATAAGTTCCACAAGCACATATATAAGATCTTCCAGGGAAAGAGTCAGAAAAAGGAATAAGAACACAGCCCTTAACCCTCCAACACCGAGGGCACGTGGGTGGCTTATTAAGTTAAGTGTCAGACTCTTGATTTCGGCTCAGGTCATGATCTCAGAGCGTGGGATCAAGTCCTGTGCCGGGCTCCACATTCAGTGGGGAGTCTGCTTGGGATTCTCTCATTCCCTCTCTCTCTGCTCCTCCCGCTTCCTGTTGTGTATGTGTGTGTGCACTTCCCCCCTTCAATAAAGGCACAGAAGAAAATACAAACCAAAGAAAGAGAACACAATAGTGTGATGTCTTAAACGTAAAAAAAATAGTCTTTTAAGAAGGACGGAAAGATTAGCTATGTCAGCCGCTACTGAAACTAAGTAAAACGGAGACAAGAGAACTGAACTGGGCAAGATGGAAACCATTACTGACTTTCATAATAATAGTTTCAAAGGTATAGTGGTGATGAAAAAGTGTAACTGGAAAGGGTTAGATGAGAGAGAAAGTGAGCACAGTAAGTGTAAATAGCTCACTAAAACTATTTTGCCACCAAGGAGAACAGAGAAATAGGGTGGAAACTATAGTAGTAAGGAGGGTAGTAAGAGTTAAGGAAGGTGTGAATTTTCTTAAAGTTTCTTAAGATGGGAGGTGATATTACCGGTGAGCGAAAGAGATGGGAGCAAGGGGCAGTAGAAGGGCTGGTCTTAGCAGCAAGGCCAGGAAGAAGTCAGAATGGGAAGGGCACTGAAATGGGAAAAACAGTTGCTTCTCATCTTCTTAGTGAAATCAGGAGGAAGCATATCGGCTGAGAATAAAGAGGAGCAGAAAAAGAGGAAGAAACGCAAAGAACAAGGTAATATCCATAATTGTTTCATAAAAGTTATTAAATAAGAAACATACAGAAATCTTTCCATTAAAACAAAGTCAAAATACATAAAAAATACATACACCACAAATAATACATATAGACTGCAAAGAAGCATTTAAGGTTTACCTGCTGTGCAAGCAATTTTGGAGGTGGGGGCAGGTGTGAAGATGGTCCACGTTCCTGTTATAAAGATAAGGACTATTACAAAATAACCAGATAAAAGAGATCTAACTAGAAATATTTCTGAACGTACTTAAGTACGCCTTTAGTTTTGAAATTTTATTTATGTAAGCCCTATTCTTTCTCTGAATTTTTTCCTAATGGCAAACTAAATGCAGAAACTCACCTAAAGAAATGAAACATCTAGAACATATTGAGAATCAAATACAATACATACTCACTTGCTACAGTTACAACCCTATTCACTTGCTAATATATACCTCAATGTCACACACACAAATCAAGACACCAAGATATGGCATATGATATTCCTCTATTCTCTTCTAAGAAAGGAATTATCACTCCCCATGTTAAGCCAGTAAATTAAAGTCACATGAAACATGAATTTTATTATTAAAAAAAACTTGAAAAATTCTTTTTCAGAGTTCACAAATTCTCCAATGACTAACCAATGCCTTAAGGACAAGATTCAAACTTCCCTGAAGAGCACACATTGAACAACTGGTTGTCACGTAGCTCTTTTAACTCCTTTCCTGTATCAAACTACTTGAGATTTACAGAATGTGCCATGCTTTCTCATGCTTCTCTACTCTGAACATGTTACCACTGCTTAAAATTTCTCTCTTCCCTTTGTTTCCTGGTTAATTCCCACTTCAAGTACCGAGTCTTTGGCAAAACCTTTTCCAGAGAATGCGCTAAGAACCCACTACGTGCGCTCTGCCACACCAGCTGTCACACTGTCTTGCAAATGATGCCTGATGTCTTTTCATTTTACAGAGACTGCTAGCTACCTACCTTATCTCCTTGAAGGGAAAGTTTCTCATCTGTTCTGAATGAATTCAACAACTACATGCTGAGGGCACTAGGTGTGGAGTGGGTTCTCTGGACAACAGCCCTTTTTAATTCCCAGCTTGCAATGCAGTTTCTTGGAAGTAGGATCAAGTGTATCTGTTTACCTACATTACCTCCTTTCTTTAACAATGTTCTTCAAAATGACTCACACTTAAGAGATTTCTCTACTCCTTACATGTGATTTTCCTACTCAGCATACTATTTCACATATGAATACGGACTAGAATTTACAGAATACTCAATCAACCATAAAGCACTTAGCAATGTTTGGAAAAACAGTTTATAAAAACTTAGTAAGTGTCAGACTCTCGTTAGACTTTAATAGGACCACACTATTACAAGACAGAAAAAAAGTGAAATTTTAGTTTCTATTTAATAATTTTAGCTACTATATTGACAGTTCCTGTAAATATGCAATAAAATTGTGGTTTACATCTTCAACTACTCAAGACAAAAGATAATTTCCTTCCTAACTCTTCTTTCAACTTTATGATGAATTCAATGAAAGTTCAGGTAGTGAATATGATCTCCTTAAGTCCAACAAACCTGGTTAAATGGAGGTCCCTTCCCATAGGGACCCTTTGACAGCGATGGTTGGGCAGGTATCTGAGAAGAGGACTGAGCGTTGCGAGCTTCATCTGCTTCTTTTCGGTTTTCAGTGTTTTCAGAAGCTTTTGAACCTTGATCCTCACTAAGGAATCAAAATCCAGGTGAAGTAAGAAAGTAAAGGAGACAGACTACACCATAAGTAAAAGTGTTTTGTCTATATAAGATTATTTGTATATGGGTTGGGGGGGGGGAGTATATCAAGGAATGAGATGGTCTTGTGACCTAGTGGTGTATTCATTCATTCATTCATTCTATGCCATATATCAATATGGAATTGGGTTTAGCCAAGTTATCATCACAAGGTCTGAAGTACAGTAGCATAATTGTCAAATACGGACACTCACACTTGACATACAACTTCACAAAGGACTACAGCCCCACCATTTTGTATCACTCCAACCCCAAAAGTCTCATCTAAATGCAACCAAGTAATACTATAATTAATACCTGTGTTCTAATTTATCCTGACTTAATGAAAAGACAGAAGTCAAACTACAGTATTTTTTTTTAATCACAAGTGCAAGGCAGCTCATAACTGATCTCGAAACAGCAGTATACTACAATCCCATGGCTAAAAACTACCAACTCTACCAAACTGTCTAGCGACTAATAGCGTGTGCATGCAAGCGCCTTATATTTTAACAGCCCAATTTTTATGGTATATAACTCATGTATTTCTGATTCTGATGCTCCTATATTGGAGAAGAGATGTGAAGCTCCCATTCTTCAAACTTTAATGCTGCTTGCTGAAGTGTAAAAACTCAAAGACTTGAGGCAGTTCCAGTAACTCAAGTGATTTTTCTCTAGTTTTGTAAATATGAAGCAAGTAACAAGTTTGAAATAGTCCCTGATGTGGTCTTCCAAGAAATCACCATTTAGATGGTTAGGATCTAAACATCTTTTTAAAAATATGTATTTTCTTTAGAAGCATAAAATTTTAGTTCCTTGATTAGCTGTACTTTTAAAATTTGGCTCAATAGTCACCTTCCCAACTCAGTAAGTTCTTGGAGTAAAATACAGAAATTCTATAAAAAGAGAACAAAGGACTATTGATGAAGCCTCTGCACAGATGGATAATGTTATACGAATGAATTCATAGTATCACTCGTGGAAGGTATCCAACAGCTTACCTGCTGCTTTCCTTAGGACTACTACTTCCTTGCTCATCATCATCACTGAAATTCAGCTGTTCTGTATAATCAACTTCCATCTGAGCACCTATTAAATTAAGGAAAATTCAGACTGACTGTTTAAAAACATCTAAGAACTAAAAGTAATTAATTTTGCCTCTTACCTGCCCAACCTTCATCAGCTTCGGCATCTAGGTTATCAAATTTATCAAGCTCCTTCAGTTCTGATGCACTAAGGATGGAGGGGCGTTCAGGCTCAGAGGCCCATGAAGGCGGTGGACCCCTTCCTCGAAGGCCTCTAATGAACAGAGGTTATGAGGGGAAAAGATACAAAGTTTTAATGATTATAAATTACATAAATATCAAAAGACTAAAATTTAATTCATTTCAATTCAACATTAGTATTGTCTAACATACTATCGTCTTAATATACAAAATATTTTGTACCTGACATGTGTTATGAAGAAATTCTGTTAATACATAAATTCAGGACAATATATATAATTCTGTTACAAGTATTTAATATCAGAAAATGGGTTTTTTTAATTGCCAAAAATTTAAGATAAAACAAATATGTTAAAGAATTATATGGCTAAGCCTAATACTAATATCAAAATAAAGAATGTTAAGAAAAATCATTGAGGAGAATGCTCAAGTCTCACATTATGCAAAAAAAGGAAAGAAAGAAAGAAAAAAGAAAAAAAAGAAAATGGGAAGTCATTTAACCCATGGAATTAGAAGAACAGATAAAAAACTATCACGTCTTACCAGGGACATGATTTTCAGTTTTCAGAATCTTATGTCAATTTAAAGGGTTTTTTTTTTTTTTTTTTAAAGATTTTATTTATTTATTTAAGAGAGACAGAGATCACAAGGAGCAGAGAGGCAGAGAGAAGCAGGCTCCCTCCTGAGCAGAAAGCCCGATTCGGGGCTTGATCCCAGGATCCTAGGATCATGACCTGAGCCAAAGGCAGATGCTTAATGGACTGAGCCACCCAAGTACCCCCAATTTAAAGTTTTAGAAGAATAAAGTACTGTTGTGTCTTATAGAAGTCAATTATCTGGGGCGCCTGGGCGGCTCAGTGGGTGAAGCCTCTGCCTTCAGCTCAGGTCATGTTCTCAGGGTCCTAGGATCGAGCCCCACACGGGGCTCTCTGCTCAGCGGGAAGCCTGCTCCCCCACCCCCTGCCTGCCTCTCTACCTACTTGTGATCTCTCTCTATCAAATAAATAAATAAAAATCTTTAAAAAAAAAAAAAGTCAATTATTTGTTCATGGCAACTCTATTCTGAGGTCAAAATAATGAATCAATCACCATAATTCATTCAACCTCCAGGAAATCTTTATTTTTTCCTTCCAACCTCCTCCAGAAAATCTTAATGAGCACATATGTGCCTTTGTGCTTTGGCAACTTTTATTATTTAATAGCCTTACTTGTTTGTTTCAGATAAAGAAGGTGGAAACCTCATGGGACCATGAAGAGGAGGATACGCCATCCTCGGATACTGCTGAAACATCTGAATGAAGAAAACAAAATTGGAAAAATTTGTAACCAAGTTATATATGTAAAAAAAGGGTTACCCTAACTAAACCTGAGATTATAATTTACAGAAAGTAAGATTCTAATAAACCATCCTATGAATAATTAGCTCTATCAACTGATATATATCATCATTTACTCACAGTAACAAGCTATCTGTCAAGAAACTGCATCTAGCAAGACTTTACAAATAGAGGTAATAACTAGGACACATCCTAGGAAGAACTTCTGCCATCCCATTACCAAAATAACAAACGATTACGTACCAACACGAAAAACCTAAAAAGACAACATGCGCGCACCCCAGAGAACTGCAAAGCCTTAAGTTTAAAGACTTGAAAGAAAATAATGTGACACTTCATCATAATGTAGATTAACTGAAGACGGATTTATTGGTAAAGAGAAATTCAGTTTAGATAAAAGTATGGTCCATAACCCAAGGGAGTGAGGAAGACGGTGTGTACCGGAGAGTTCCCATGGGTGGGAAACAGGTGGATCCCGATTCAGGTTAGTATACAGATCATAATCCTCAACTGCTTTCTATGCTAACCTGGATTCAAGAAACTAAGTTTAGAAGTTTAAAGCTAGATTATAAAGACAAAAACACCAAGAGAAGGGAACAGATGTCAAAAGACAAGCTTGTAACTATCTGCTTATAACCAAGTCAAAATACAAAAAGAAGAAAGCAAAGAAGGAAAGAGGGAGAAAAAAGGAAGGAGAGAGGGTGGGGAGGAAGGAGAGGGAGGCAGGCAAGAAGAGAAAAGAAGGAAGACTGTACTACCTTGAATACTAATTTATATCCTGAAACAGATCAGCTTTTCTTAAATAAAAAACAGTAACAACAACAAAACCCTGTTAGGTAAAGAAATTACTCTGTACTTGAAGAAAGGTTATCATTCCATCTAAAGATGCAATTTCTAACTAGGGTTAGAGCAAACTTAATGAAGTTAAGCAGCAGCTGAAGCTCAAATGGAGAAGTTTTTGGTCTGGTGAATACTAAGAATTTCTGGTTACATCACTGTGTAGTGAAAGTCAGCAAACACACAGCTGGAGGCAAATGTTCACAGGTAAAGTTTCATTAGATCCCTCAGGCAGAGAGATTAATTTCACGTACTAAATGCTTAAAATTTAGGAATTTGCCACAAAAAAACTGTAGAAACTATCTTTAAATTCTCAATATATAGTGATGGTTTTAAGAACACTTTTGTTTTTGTTAGTTAGCGGAATACCTTATTCAAATAGAATGACTGCCCCACCGGGAGAAGAGCCCACCTGATATCCGCGATCAAAACTTTCCGGTCTACATCCCGCCCCAAGCCTAAACTTCAGGGCTCTGCGGAAGAACGATTTGAAACTATTTCCCGTCTACATCCCGCCCCAAGCCTAAACTTCAGGGCTCTGCGGAAGAACAATTTGGAACTATTAGGCAACAGTAGGTGTAAATAATTTTTCAAGACCAGGTCAGCATATAAGACTAATTTTTATCATACTCCTAAAATTAAAAAAATTATTTTTTAATTATTTATTTCCCTCCTCTACCCTAGAATAATTAAATACTACAAAGAAATAGAAAATGTGAAAAAAATATGGGTATTTAGAGCCTGAATACTTAGGAATTAAATCATAATAAAAATAAATATAAGAACCAGACCTTTGACTCTCCTTGAGATGAAGGGTCCCCTAAAAAATGTTAGTTTATTTACTTGGGCACATGTAATTTACCGTATCGTTTCACAGGAGGCACCACATCTACCCATTAGTTTACAGAAATATATGGGTCACAAGTATATATTAAATAAAACGACAAACACAGATTCAGCAAAACCCAGACTATGAGAAACTCCACAGGTTAACAAATAAATTTTAACAAGCTCAAAAAAGGGGGGGAGGGGGAGTGGTATGGAGGGAAAGAAGTTACCAAAGATAACAGGTGTCCTAAGAAAAGTATCAACTCAAAGAATAGATGTTATTTGGATCCTAATCATGAGATAATCAGACAAATCTGAATACTGACTTGGTATTTTTTTAAAACTCTTTAGGGGCACCTGGGTGGCACAGTCAGTTGGGTGTCCAACTCTTGGTTTCACCTCAGGTGGTGACCTCAGGGCTGTGAGACTGAGCCCGTGTCAGGCTCTGCACGCAGGGTGAAGTCTGCTTAAGACTCTCCCTCCCCCCACTCTACCCCACCCATAAGTAATAAACAAATCTTTAAAAAATTTTTAAAAATAAAAGAACAAAAACTATCCTTTTAGGTATAACGCCATGGTGGATTCTTCTCCTAGTCTTCATGTTTTAAAATACAACCTAAAATACATATGGATGAAATCATGTATCTAGGATGTTGCTAGTAAATGGAGGTGGTGGGAAATAGCTCAACCAAGACTGACCCCAAGTTGTTAACTACTGAAGATGGATGGTAGATATGGAAGAAGGGGGAAGTTCACTGTACTATTATTTCTGTTTTTTAATATGTTCAAAGTATTCCATAATGAGAAGTGAAAAAGAACGTAAAGGTATGTTTACCAACGAAAACTTTAGAACTAAAGCACATACTAACCTTTTTTGTGCCATGAACCACTCTTTAGCAGTCTGTTTTAAAATTCATAATTTAAAATACAGAGTACTACAAAAGAAAACACTTACGCTAAAATTTTGTTAACACAGTATTTTTTTAAAAAATTTGTGATATGGTAATATATGTGCTTTTTCATTAAATAAAGAGTGGGGCTACCCATGGGTCTAATAACTACTTTGAAGTATCACTAAATGTATTTTGCCACACCCACCATTTTGACAGGATATGGATATATATGATCCCTATTAATGATAAAAACCAGGGTACTCCTGATACTTCTGTGATTTATTTCCTGCATCCATAATCGAGAGAAATGGTTATTTTTAGTTAGATGTTAATGCAAATAAAGACCTGAACTTTCCCCCATTGTAATTCTCTCCTTGGAACCCAGAGCAAAAACCTATTTAACAACTCACTCCTTTAAACAATACTTACATAAGGAGGCATCATGGCTCTGTACTGGGAAGCAAGAGCAGGCTGCTGTCCGTTCAGTTTGGCCTGTGGAGGACCACAAGCTATCCTCTTTTCCACCACTTTGAGAATATCATTCTGTTCTGATGTTCCAGCTGTGCTTTCATCCTGGGCAGAGAGCTTTTCATCTTGGTCAGATGTCAAAGGTGAGCCAGCAGACTTACCACCATCTCTCCAACAAGCAACATCTGGTATGGAGAAAGGTAAGAAATTCAATTAAAACAAAGAAAGAGCACCACAGAATTCAGTACTGAAATTTAAAAGGGGGCAGAGGCATAAGAAAAAAGCTAAAAATGGAACACGGTGAAATAAAACTAGGCATATTTCAAAATTCAAGAGAGTAACAACACAGTGAAGAGGCAGTGAAAATCTAATCTAGGCCCTACTCCTTTCAAAGTGTTAGGTAATCAAGAACAGTGGCTTCCAAAGCAGAGCAGAAGGACCAAGAGGGTCCCACCAAAAGTAAATACTGTGGTTGGGGAAGAAATTATTAGAACTTCTCTACCGAGCTTTACCAATATTTGGTATAGAGATTAAAGTCACTATTCTACCTGAGGTGTCCTGAGGGAAGAGGGATAGTAGTCCTGTGGTGGTGACAATGATGCCCTCATCTGTTTTCAGGCTACTATGGCTAGTTACCTGTGCCCCAAGGGGGCAAATTTAGTGACTATATTATCTGGTAAAACTATACTCAGTGAAACAGGTAAATGATTTTACAAGGCATCTCTTCAGCGGGCAGCCTCTAAGATGATCCAAAAGGGGTTTCCAGCTCCTGGTCTTCACACCCCGCACCAGGACTGGTTTGTGTTACCTACAGAATATAGCAGCAGTGATCACATGCCTCTTACAGGGTTAAGTTATAAAGGACTGGGCTTCCATCCCGAGTCTCTCTTTATCTGGGGAAGCAACACTGCGGGCAGCCCACACACAGAAGAGCTGCCGTGAGTAAACCTGCAACAGCAACCCCGACAAATCAGCATCAGATGACACACTGCAAGGCTGTTGAGAGAGCTCCCGAGCCACAACTCCAGGAAGCAGCTCCCAGATTCCTGACCCTCGCACACTGTGTGAAATCATTAAGTCAGTTCAGCTACCAAATTTGTTAGGCAGTAACCGATAACTGGTGAAAACCAACTGACCAAGAAAACAGTAGAGGGATGCCTGGCTGGCTCAGTGGGTACACAGCAAGGAACTCCTGATCACAGGGTTTTAAGTTCAGGGCCCATGTTGGGTGTAGAAATTACTTAAAATTAAAATAAATAAATATGTAAATGAATGAAAAGAAAATAGTGCTGACAATCTATTTCTAATATAAATACAACAACTGCATAACAATAAAAACTAAAAATAAGAAAAGATGATTTACCCAGACCAGATAAGAAATGAGCCATAAAAAGTATGAAATGTATTAGGTTATCAGAAATATGCATTTGTGGGGCGCCTGGGTGGCTCAGTGGGTTAACTCTCTGTGTTCGGCTCAGGTCACGATCTCAGGGTTCTGGGATCGAACCCCACATCTGGCTCTCTGCTGAGCAGGGACCTGCTTCCCTCTGTCTGCCTACTTGTGATCTCTCTCTCGTTCAAATGAACAAATAAAATCTTAAAAAAATTTTAAAAAAAAATACAGATTTGTAACCATCACTGAAAAGAGAAATCTCCCATGTATACAGGATCCTGAGATATTTTCATATCGAAAAGGAAACTAATATAATTAATAAATAAGACATTTAATCTCAAGGATTTTATATTTCTATTTTTAGTTTTATGTCCATAATACAAGTATTCCTCATTATCCAAATTTATTTGGGTCTCTGTTGTGAGTTCAGAAAGCACAAGATGGCTGAATGTTAACAGAGAAGCAAATAAGTGGATACAATTTACAAATAAATATTTGCATATTACGGAGATTGGTTCAAAATTTTAGTACTATAGAAATGACCAGTATTAATGTGCAAAGAACTCACCCAGGCATCTTGTTAAAATGCAAATTTCTAATTCAGTGGGTTGGGTGTGAGGATCAAGATGTATATTTCCCATATGTTCTTAAGTTACACCAATGCTGTGTATGTGAAAACCACAGTGGAATGACAGTAGCCTCTCTTTCTTTTCAAACTAGGTATGTCATGCATATAATATTGGGCAGGTTATATTACAAAATACAATAAAAACAGAATCTCATTCACTATTTTTTTTTTTTTTTAAAGATTTTTCTTACTTGGTGGGCGTAAACTGGGTCCAGGTCCGTAATTGTCATCGCTTGTTTCTTTTTCTTTTTTTTCCTGATCCCCAGCTGCCTGCAGGCTGGGAAATTCTTGCTGAAAATGACTATTCACCTGCATTCCTACAGATTTTGTTAAAACATTAAATGTAACTTTTATGCTGAAGATAATGAAATAACCCTCCCAGGATAGAGGTGTCTGCGTTTCTCCGATATATTATTTCACTTTATTTATATATATATATATACATATACACACACACACACACACACACGTATATATATAATTATTCCACTGTTTATATCCATAAAACTTTAAAATATATTTAGAATTAAAATCCCTTGGGAAGTTAATGAACAGCCATGAGGAGATAAGAATCAAAGAAAGGAATCTGCCAGACACTGTTCAGGACTCATTAAGGAAAATGAGAATTTCACTCCTGTGAAATTTTATTACGACTCTGCATTTTCAGAAAGTCAAATTCCTTTGCTAATAACTCTAAGAATCAAATATTACTACTGAAAAAACATAGGAATCAACACTGCAAGTACCACAACGAAGCTAAAACACCTTCACTAAATTTATGACTGAACACTGGTTGCACATCACTAGTCATCCATTCACCCACCTACCTCTTTGCCTATTTATTTATATACTTTCATGAATTAAAAGATCTGATTTTATTAACTTGAGGGTGCAGACAGGACCTAGATTTTCAATACAATGTTTTATAGATTTTTCCTGTCTTGCAAGTGGGAAACTTAAATTTTGCTGGGGAGTCGTCATTCCTTGAGGGAGTAGGACTACAGCTACCGTGCCTTACGGCTACTGTCTAGCTCTTCTCTACCATGGAAATCCTGAGTAGCACGTATCTGAAATAGAAGAGGTTAGGGAGCACAGATGATGATAAATATGGTTTCTAGCAATTTACACAATGTCTGGGTACTTTTATGCCCCAAAGAATAGAAGATACAAAGTTTTTTCTGGTCATGTAGGATGAAGATAAAAACAATGTGGGACAGAAGGTATCATAAAACTTCTTTTTAAATCCCTATCATTGGCTCATACATGGGTCTTGGCACTGAAACTTAACTACCCCAAGAGTTCAAAGAAAAACCCTTTTTTTAGGACCTGAGTGTATCCTTGACAATGTTCTCTGTCCTTGTCAAAATGCACTCCTTATCTCCTGCACGGCTGTTCAGTAACTATCACACCTAGTCGTTTCCCCAGCTAACGTCCACTTACCATCTCCTTGCCCACCTTGCTTGTTACTGGCCCAAGATTTGGGAGCAGGTGCAACTTCTGGGGGAGCTGCAACCCCAGGTTTTGGTTGTGCTGGTGGAACTTCTGGTGCTCTTGAAAAAAAATATGAACCCATTATTTCAGATATTGTATGTTCAAATAAAATAATAAATATTGTAGTTAAGGTAAATTTGTGAATAGACCGTTTTGGCTACGCATTTACTCATAGCTGCATCTCCCACAAATGCTTTTCCTCTGCAACACTCCTTTAAATAAAGAGTAGCTATTTTCATCCCCCTTCATTTCTTCCTTTTATTTTTATTTTTTTTCATTTCTTCCTTTTAATAACCCCAGGAGAAGACAGCTTTACTTGTCATTTTGTAAAGAAAGAAAAAAAGAAACACTCATTACTGAGTATAATCACTAAAATCTATTTTATAGAGTAAGCATTTATATATAATTAGAAATAACATTATAGGCATACATACTGTCTGGACCGGTGGATTGGCCAGGGCTAAGGCTAAGCAAACTCTCCACCTGGCAGTGAACAGGTTCACCACTGTACTTACTACTGTTATTCAAAGTGGTAACAGCAATTTGCCCAATACATCCCTGTGAGTAAAAGGGGTTTTTTTGCAGGGGGAGGGGAGTGGAGAGACAGAGAGAATCTTAAGCAGGCTCCATGGCTAGAGCCCGATCACAGAACCCGATGCAGGGCTCGATCTCACAACCCTGAAGTCATGAGTTGAGCTGAAGTCAAGAGTTGGACACTTGAATAACTGAGCCACTCAGGTGCCCGAGTAAAAAGGGTTTTAAAAGAATCTCCAGTTTTATTCAATCTTTGTATTGAGTTAAGGCTTGAAAATGAAAAAAGATAGTAAGTAGTTAAGAGACTTAAGAGAGGCAAAGTATTTCTGGTACACTCAGACCTGTAACTGGCTCACTGCTACAAAATAATTCTACAACAACTAAGAAACAGAGAAAAATGTCTTCGACAAGTTTTATTCAAATGAAGTCAAATTTACTATATAAAGCTCCCCAAATAGGAGTACAGAAATCGGGTAACAGATAGAGGCAAAAAGCATCAAGTACCCAATCACTTGTATTATGTTTCTAAATTACCACTGCTTCAGTTGGTCATCCAATAAACTAAGAGCTTTGCAAAATCCCTGAAATACAGAATGCTAAATATATGCTGAATGACTAAGAGGGACCTTATTAATTCTCTCGCGGCCTGCTTGCTAACTCTTTACTCATTTAAATAGAATTAACCTGAGTACTTGCAATGTGCATCAGGTATAGTTTCAGTGAACCAGCAGACAAATTCTTAGCATCATGGAAATTATTTAGTAGAATCAACCCTTAACTACATTAGAAAGTGAATGCCTCATACGGTAGGGGTTCCAGGGAGCCTGGCACAGTCCGTTAGAAGAGCTGTGATTAGCAATTCCATTATCTGTTCTACCATGACACATGGAAATACTGCCACTAAACCTACTCACACACACACACAATTCATCAAAGGTGACTACGTAAACGACTTCACATGGCCTGAGATAGCTAACATACATAGTTCAACATCTAACACACAGAACAAATGCAAACCGAAGTTCCCTACAGGGGTGGCCTGGCTGGCTCGCTCACTGGAACGTGCAACTCTTGATCTCGGGGTTGTGGGTTTGAGCTCCACATCAGGTGTGGAGATTACTTAAAAATCAAATCTTAAAAAATAAAATTTCCTACAAAGAAACAGTTTCATTTTTTAGTGGACTTTGACTCACTTTTCCTCTTCATGCTGCTCTTGTTTGGATGCCCATCCTGTGCCATCTTTAGGTACAATGTTCACATTAGGGTCATTGCCTTTGTTTTCCGCTTTGAGACTTGGGAGGTTAGCAGGTGGAGGCATACGCCGTGAAATACCAACTTTTCCAAGACTCTGTAATCCATGTCGAGCTGCAACTAAAGATCAATAACATCAACTTTCTTAGAACATCTATTTTATTGCTTAATTTATTCTTAAGACAATACAGAAAGACAACAGGAGTTAATGGAATCTGGAACTATTACTTCCTTTTATCTTAAAATAAGAACTTTAAAACTAAGTCAACACAACTGCAACATTAATCCAATGCAGAAATCATATTAAACTATCAAGCTACTGAAAAAACAATTTAAACATTCTAACAATCCTATATACTATGAATAGGAAAACACAGGCAATAAGTGGTTTTGTAATCTTTTCAAAGAATCTGTTTTGAACTCAAAATTTAGTTTATTAGTGTATTAGTATATTAGAGAATAAATATCCTAACTCCTAAATCTTTATTAGAGAATAAATATCCTAACTCTACATTCTGAACACTGCTAATATAACATACTTGGTCCAGGGTTCAAGGTATCAAAAACCAAAACATCCCAGGACTCACCCTCTTCTAACTAGAAGTGGTGGTAAATACCCATTACTGTATATTCCTACGCCTCCCAATCTCATTGACCAAGTCTCCCATTCAGAGCCACACAGTTCTACTGACTTTCTGCTGACAACAAATGGGAAAAAAACACATTTTAAAACATAAATTTGCAGGGCCCCTGGGTGGCTCAGTCAGTTAAGCATATGCCCTTGGCTCAGGTTAGGATCCCGGAGTCCCCAGATGGAGCCCCTCGTCAGGCTCTGTGCTCAGCAGGGAGCTTGCTTCTCCCTCTCCTCTGCCCCTCCCCACTCATGCTCCTGGGCTAGCTCGCTCTCTCTCACATAAAATCTTTAAAAAAGGAATAATAAATTTTCTACTGTAAGATATTTAATTCATCCCCTGAAAGATGAGTACATACCTAAAAAGCCCAAAGTACAAAGGGGTGCATAAACATGGGTTCATCCTAGCTTCTAACAGCAATAGCTCCAGAGTACCAACCACACAAACAAAACAAAACGAAGAAAATCATATAAATATATGCCACTTGACTTTACTCACCTGTGGTTTTCTGAGTTTCTAAAGATTTACCCTTGTAAGTATTAAATAAACTGAGTGTTGCATACTTTTTCCCATCCTTTGCTTTTGTGCTCTGGCCTGACTTCTCCGACATTTCGGTGGAAACTCATCGAGTCCAAAACCTCCTGCCACACCCCTTCAAACCTTTAAGACACACATAAGAAAGAAAAATGAGGAAAATTTCAGCTTACTTTGAGAAACTTTCAGTTTCTTAAAAAAGCCTGGGTGGCTCAGTTGGTTAAGTGTCTGCCTTTGGCTTAGGTCCTGACTGGGACTGAGCTCCAGGTCAGGCTCCCTCCCTGCTCAGCAGGGAGTCTGCTTCCCTACCCCTGCGTGCATCCCCGCTCTTGCTCTCTCAAATCAATACATTCTTAAAACAAACAAACAAACAAACAAACAAAAAAACTCAGTAAATTCAAATGTCCCCCAAATTTCTGAAAACAAAACAAAACAGAACAAAACACTGAGGAATGAAATTCATCTTCAGTAACTGGCGTCGATAAAATGTCGTACCTATTTAATACTGTCAAATTCCAAGAACACACAACAAAATCAAACTAAACTGCCCTGCATTCAGTAAACACATTAGTCATTTATGGTTTGTAACTGCTTAACTGTATCATAGAGAATTAAGAAGTTTAATCCAGAGGCACCTGGCTGGGACAGTTGGTAAAGCATGCTACTAGTTGGTAAAGCATGCTACTCTCGATCTGCTCAAAACTGTGTTAAAGCCCCACACTGCCTGTGGAGCCTACTTAAAAAAAAGAATTTTAACCCATACTGAAATGAACAGATCAAATACAGTACATCTATGGAGACTGTCTATTTAACAAATATTATTTAATTTAATAGGCTTGAGGTGACAGACATAAATCAATACCTGCATATGGAATGCAAACATGATAGAAGAATTAACATCATTCCTGTGTTCAGGCAGTATGTATCTAACAGATCTGTAGTAATTTAACAATTTAGAATAAAAAGAAACATTCTATTTTCTCTGCGTTCTGCAAAGAGTAAAACACTTCCTCATAAACCAAAGGTACCTAAAAACAATATTCTATTTCATGGCTATGGATTAGGTGTTCAAGAAATAGTATCAACTTATCAAAACAATTCTCTGTGTATATGGTAAGTTCTTTTAAGAAAATAGTATTTTAAAAAATATTCATTTACAAAGAGAATTTCATCGTTGGAGGGAAAAATACACAAATTAGCTCTCATACTATTTCCCTTATTTTTTTTTTTAAGATTTTATTCATTTATTTGACAGAGATCACAAGTAGGCAGAGAGGCAGGCAGAGAGGCAGGCAGAGAGAGAGGAGGAAGCAGGCTCCCTGCTGAGCAGAGAGGCCGATGCGGGGCTCGATTCCAGGACCCTGGGATCATGACCTGAGCCGAAGGCAAGAGGCTTTAACCCACTGAGCCACCCAGGTGCCCCTATTTCCCTTACATTTAATGAAGTATACACACATCAACCTTTTAGTTTTTTATATTTTTTGTTTTATTTATTTTTGAGTGGTTAGGGTGGAAGTAGGGCAGAAGATGGCCAATTCTACCCCCCACCCCAAAAAACAAACAAAAAACAACAACAACAACAAAAAAACCCACCCCACATGAATAGCTAAAGCATTAAGAACTGAAGCACAGGAGTTAAAGACAGGAAAGAACAGACAGATTTATCATGCAGAAATTATTTGAAGTCAAGGAATGGCTATGTAGACTCCACCATCAGAAAAAAGTCATTTTATCTACCATTTTACACGTTAAACTGCAGAATCAGCATTACAATAGAGGTGTGATTTCATACACAGGTCAACTGCCACACTACATGTATAGTTCCATAAAATTTATCAAGATTTTTCACATTATCTCATTTCAGTATACATTTACAATAAATAACCTTTGAGATAAACTGTGAAAAGGACTCAGCTGCAACCAAAAGAACTTCATAATAAATAAACAGCTCACTATCTACTACCGTACACAGAAGAACGTATGTATACAATTAATTATATCCAAAGGATGCCAATGATGGATGATAGTATGAAAGCTGTACTCCCAGAATCTAGCCCACTGACATTATTTTCACGGAAAACCAGTAGAAATGGTTTATTTACACATTCATTTACATTCATTTACAATGACAAAAAAGAGCATCGCATATATACTAGGTGACAAAATTGAGATTCAAGGAGCTCTCTCTTCAGTTATTAAAAGTAACTGATACATCAAGAAAAAGTCAATTGTTCTTTCACCCTCATCTGATGGCAATTTAGCACCTCAATCCTCTTTTAACATCACAACTATCCATGCAACACTCTCTTAGTGGAGACCCTCACAACCTTACACCATAGAGAGAGCAACATTGTAAGAAACTCCTGAAACCTAGGGGCAAACCTACAAGCCCACCTGCACCTACATCCATTTTTCTCAACAGTTTCCCTTCTGTAGCTGTTGTTACAGTGCTTCTCAATCATCATCTACAAACTCCTAGAAAAGCAAATTCTCAGGCCCCACCCCAGACCTACTGAATCGAACTCTGAGCAGGGGCCCAGCAAGTCCCCAGGTGATGCTGAGACATACAGAACTTAAGGACCCACTGATTTTTGAGAAGGAGATACAGTCTGAGCAACGCCTTAATCGTTGCCGCACACTGAAATCACCCAGGATTCAAAACATACCAGTATCTGAAGTTCTGGGCTGGAGCCTGTGGATCAATGCTTATTCTGAAAAAAATCCTCTGGGGATTCTATGGGAGCAGTCCTCAAAATGACAGCAGTGAAGCGGATGGCTCTATCCTCCCATTCCACTGAAGGCCCATCCTGCCTCCCGAGCTTCCTTTCTCACTCTCAACTCTTCTCTGCAGGGATCTCTTCATGCCTAAAGGTGGCTTTACCAACCAATGGACCATTCCAAATTGGTACATCCAGCCCAAAACTTTGTAGTCCTGAAGAATATATCCCCCAGTCTATTTACATTTCTTCTTTGTTTTGCACAGTTTCAACTCTACCTAGAACAAAGGAGTCTATTTCATACTAAGGGTTTTCAGAAATAAGCCTACAAAATACCTGCACAGCATGAAAAGAAAACGGCAGTTTAAAAACTGTCAACAGAGGGATGCCTGAGTGGCTCAGTTGGTTAAGCGACTGCCTTCAGTCAGGGTCATGATCCCAGAGTCCTGGGATCGAGTCCCACATCAGGTTCCCAGTTCCAC
Source organism: Mustela nigripes (assembly GCF_022355385.1). NCBI lineage: Eukaryota > Metazoa > Chordata > Mammalia > Carnivora > Mustelidae > Mustela > Mustela nigripes. The sequence goes on along the minus strand of NC_081566.1, from coordinate 3,276,391 downwards.
GGACAGTCTGCTTCTCCTTCTGACCTCCCCTCTCATGCTCTCTCTCTCTGTCTCTCCCTCAAATAAATAAAATAAAATACAATTTAAAAAACTGACAACAGAGAAAGTTATCTTAACATTTCGCAAAATGTGAATATATAAGAACTCAACAAATTGAAGAAAAAGAACCTGAAGCAATAAAATTAATGCTATAAACAGACAATTCATTAGAGAAATAGTACCAATTAGCAAATGTATTAAATATGCTTAGTTTCTTTTTTTCTTTTTTATTTAAGAAAGAGAGAGAGAGAGCAAGAAAGCACACACAAAGAAGAGAGAGAAGTGGACTCCCCACTGAACAGGGAGCCAGATCCTGGGCTCCATCCCAGGACCCTGGGATCATGACCTGAGCTGAAGGCAGAGGCTTCGTGACCTGAGCCACCCAGGTGCCCCATATGTTCAGTTTCATAAGCAAACAAAATTAAAATTACAAGATAGGTTAGCTTGTTCATATGCTTACACAAGGAAAACAATGTAACATTCCACCATTTAACCACAGAGTGACAGAATATCTAATTCAATTCTAGCCATCACAAAACATTAAAAGCTTAGAATTATAGGGGTGCCTGGGTGGCTCAGTGGGTTGGGCTTCTGCCTTTGGCTCAAGTCATGACCTCAGGGTCCTGGGATAGAGCCCTGTAATGGGCTCTCTGCTCAGCGGGGCGCCTACTTCCCCCTCTGTCTCTGCCTGCCTCTCTGCCTACTTATGATCTCTCTCTCTGTCAAATAAATAAAATCTTCAAAAAAAAAAAAAAAGCTTAGAATTATAAAATAGAACTTTAATACACAAACCTAATTTTTCTACTAAAAAGAAAACCAGAAATAGAGTTTCCTATAAATTATAAGGAATTCCCAAATATAAAAAAAGAACAAGCAACTGACCCTAAAAGCCACAAAATACACTCTATATAAGGTCAAAATAAGTTTCTGCAAATACATTATAAAATTCATGTTTGAGTACTTCTTTTTAAGGTTAAACATTCTGTGAAAAGTTTCTCTTCCCACTATAAAAACTACTGTCTAAAATATGCCTTTCACAGGGCCTCTGGCTGGCTCAGTTGGTAGAGCATGTGACTCTTGATCTTGGGGTCATGAGTTTGAGCCCCACACTGGGTGTAGAGATTAAAAATAAATAAAATATGCCCCTCAGTACATACTCTTCTCAAATGAGGTAAACAATGCTGTATACACCGGATAGTGAGAAAGAAGGACAAAGAATCAATTTGTCAGGCTCCTAGAATAGAGAGTAAATTTATGCTCTCAGGGAAACCCTGGGTGGCTCAGTCATTAAGTGTCATGAACCCAGGGTCCTGTGATAGAGTCTTACATCAGGCTCCCTGCATCGTCGGAAACCTGCTTCTCCCTCTCCCACTTCCCCTGCTTATGTTCCCTCTCTCACTTTGTCTGTCAAACAAATTAAATAAAATCTTTTTAAAAATTTATGCATATGCTTTAAAAAAAAAAAGATTTTATTTATTTATTTGACAGAGAGAAATCACAAGTAGGCAGAGAGGCAGGCAGGGGGTTGGTGGTGCAGGGAAGCGGGCTCCCTACCAAGCAGAGAGCCCGATGCGGGGCTCAATCCCAGGACCCTGGGATCATGGCCTGAGCCGAAGGCAGAGGCTTAACCCACTGAGCCACCCAGGGGCCCCTCAATTTTGCATTAAAAAGGAGCACATGGGGTGGGAGGTCGGGGTACCAGGTGGTAGGTATTAGAGAGCACACGGATTGCATGGAGCACGGGTGTGGTGAAAAAATAATGAATACTGTTATGCTGAAAATAAATTAATTAATTTTTAAAAAAGGAGCACAGCAAAATGTAAGAACCTAAATTATAACACTTCTAGAGAAAACAAAGGAGAAAATCTTTGCAACCTTGAGTTGAATAAAAAATTCTTTGACAGCACACTAGAATGTACTCTCAGGGGTCTTTCTAATGCGCGACTCAAGGGAAACAGGACTATTTCCATAGGGAATGAATGAAACTAAACAGGACAATACAAGAAAGTAAGTGTAATTATTTTCGGTTATTTGATGACTAAAGGCCTCTCTGAGAGAAAGGCTTCGGATTTGGATCTAATGGGGAAGAAGTCAGCTTCAAGGCTGAAGGAAAAGCAAATGCAAAGGCCCTAAGGTCCTGACACGCTTCTCGTGTTCAAAAACATAAAAGCTGGTCAAGTCAGAGTTAGTAAGAAAGAGAGAGTTGAAAGGGAAAGTAAAGACTGGATGACGGGCCTATCAGAATTTTAAATTTTATCTTTAAGCAATGCGATTCAGAGCATTTGTTGTGAACAGAGATGTGACTTTGGCTTTTTTTTTTTTTTTTTTTTAAGATTTTTATTTATTTATCTGACAGATCCCAAGTAGGCAGAGAGGCAGGCAGAGAGAGAGGAAGGGAAGCAGGCTCCCCAGCAGAGAGCCCGATGCGGGGCTGGATCCCAGGACCCTGGGATCATGACCTGAGCCGAAGGCAGAGGCCTTAACCCACTGAGCCACCCAGGTGCCCCTGACTTTGGTTTTTTAAAAAACAACCTGGCTACAATGTAGAGAATGGATTGTAGGGGGCCAAAGGTGGAATGTGGAAACATCACAGACGGACGCCTGGGTGGCTCAGTCATCAAGTGTCTGCCTTTGGCTCAGGTCATGATCTCAGGGTCCTGGGATCGAGTCCCACATCTGGCTCCACGTGAAGCCTGCTTCTCCTACTTCCCCTGCTTGTGTTCTCTCTGTCAAATAAATAAATAAAATCTTTAAAAAAAAAAAAAGCATCATAGATGACAAAGCCTAGGCACAAGATGATGTAGCTGTGGCTGAAAAATGGAGACTAGGTAGAGGCTGCCAGGAAAGAGGAAAGTAAGGACAATTTTGGTCTTGAGCTTAAAGTGGGGAAGACCAGATTTAGGAAAGATGGGGGAGAAGGGGAGGCAAGAGTTCTGTCTCAGACATGTTTAGTTTGAGATCCTTATAAAAACAAGCAGGGGCACCTGGGTGGCTCAGTGGGTTAAGCCTCTGCCTTTGGCTCAGGTCATCATCTCAGGGTCCTGGGATCAAGTCCTGTATCAGGCTCTCTGCTCAGCAGGGAGCCTGCTCCACCCCCCCTCTGCCAGCCTCTCTAACTACTTGTGATCTCTCTCTGTCAAATAAATTAAAAAAACAAACAACAACAACAAAAACACCCAAGCAGAGATTTGTACAAAAAGATGCTTAAAACAAAGTTAAAAAGTACACAGGATTTTTAAACAAATAATATATGTTAAGTATTAAAAAATACAATATACATGCCAAGTATGAAAGTCTACAAAACCAGATCACAAATTATCACAGCAGTAGCTATACTCCTGATTATAAGGAACTCTGACCTTCTTTGTTATACATACTGCAATGTCTAAATATAAACAGTAAATGCACTGTTTTGTAACAGAAAATAAGAAAAAATTGCAAATGTTTTTAAGAGTAATGACTTGAAATGAAAAAACAATTAGTTTCAAGACCAGAAGATTAAAAAAATGCATATGATTAAGTAAAAAGAATTTAAAAATCTACCCTCAGTGGCCTAACACATATATCTAAAATATGCAAGAATAGTAACAAAGACTATAGGTAAACAAAAAGTTGATGAGTGTGGGTTCATCTGACTTATCTGCCCTATATGCAACAAATAAAAATGGGAGAAAGTAACAAAAACATGCACATAACGACTGTGTGTTAAGTGACTATGCACCGAGTGTAACACAACTGACATTAATGCTCCTTACACCATCGAGGTACTTACAAATAAGCAAACAACTCCTCCTTTTGAAAACTGACGTAAGATCCTAACTAGCATCCTTAAGATTCCAAGGGAAAAAGTACCTTGTATGCGTTTGCCCTTGGATACTAAAACCTTAAATGATGAAACCAGTATCCTCATAAAGCCTGCTGGAGGATTTAGTAAATTCTCTGAAATATGACTTCACAAAGCGATCCTCTACAGGTTACACAGAAACAAGTCTGAAACTGCCTCCTTCCTGCTACAGTGACAAATGCTCACTCAACAAGATACAACAGATGTACTGAGAACTAATAAACTGCCAAACCCTGTCTCAGACGTTACGCTGTATCATGGAAAGACAGACGGAGAGGCTGCCTTCATGGAAGTTCTAACTGTAAGTAAATAAAAATAAAAGAATAAAAAATTCGACTGAATAAAGAGATAACAAAGAGGGGAAAGAGACTGGATACAGCGGTAAAGGTCAGGAAGATTTCTCTGAAAAGAGGACATTACGGAAGAAAACTCAACCAGTGGTTCTCAACACAGGCAGCAGACTTATCCTGGTTCTTAAAAATACTACAGCCCTGGGGGGGGGGGGGGGCGCGCCTGGGTGGCTCAGTGGGTTAAAGCCTCTGCCTTGGCTCAGGTCATGATCTCAGGGTTACCTGGGATCAAGCCCCGAATCGGGCTCTCTGCTCAGCAGGGAGCCTGCTTCCTCCTCCCTCCCTCTCTCTCTCTCTCTTTGCCTACTTGCGACCTGTCAAATAATAAATAAAAATCTTAAAAAAATATATTACAGGGGCGCCTGGGTGGCTCAGTGGATTAAAGCCTCTGCTTTCGGCTCAGGTCATGATCCCAGGGTTACCTGGGATCAAGCCCCACATCGGGCTCTCTGCTCAGCGGGGAGCCTGCTTCCATTTCTCTCTCTGCCTGCCTCTCTGCCTACTTGTGATCTCTGTCTGTCAAATAAATAAATAAAATATTAAATATATATATATATATATTACAGCCCTGGGGCTGCTGCGGGGCTCAGTTGCTAAGCGTCTGCCTTGGCTCTGGTCATGATCTCAGAGTCCTGGGATGGAGCCCCACATCAGGCTCCCTGCTCAGCGGGAAGCCTGCTTCACCTTCTCTAACTCCCCCTGCTTGTGTTCCTTCTCTTGCTGTCTCTCTCTGTGAAACAAATAAAATCTTAAAAAAAAAAAATACTATAGTTGCTGTGCCAGACCAATTAAATCAGAATTTCTCAGACTGTGTTTGGTGAAAGTATTCTCTGAAAAGCTCCTCAGGAATCCTTAAGTACAGGTACACCTCATTTTATTGTGCTTTGCAGATATGGTGTTTTTTTTTTTACAAATGGAAGGTTGGGGTAACCCTGCATCAAATGAGCAGGAGTCAGCACTATTTTTCCCACACCACTTACTTACTTCATGTCTGTATCACATTTTGGTTAACTCTCATATTTTGCACTTTTTCATTATCATTGTATTTGTTATGGTGATCTGTGTATCAGTGATCTCTGATGTTACCTTTGTCTTTGTTTGGGGGCCCCACAAACTAAGACAGTGAACTTAACTGATCAGTGTGGCTGTGTTCTGACTGCCCATAACCAGCTATTCCCCAAAACACAACGATACTGGAATCAGGCCAATTACGAACCCTACAATGGTCAGTAAGTATTCAAGTGAAAGGAAAATTCTCTTATCTCTAGATCAGAATCTAGAAATGACAAAGTTCAGTAAAAAAGGGATGGGCCAAAAGCTAGGCCCCTTGCACCAAAGTTAACCAAGTTGTTAATTCAAAAGAAAAGTTCCTTAAGAAAATTAAAAGTGCTACTCCCTGAACACAGGAATGAAAGTGAAACACCTTCACCACCAGTACGGAGCCAGTTTGAGATCTGCATCAGAGAGAAGATCAAAAAGCCACATTGCCTTAGGCCAATATCCCATCCTGAGTGAGGCCCCTTATTCTCTTCAATTCTGTGAAGGCTGAGAGGTGAGGATACGAAAGAAAAATCTGAAACTGGCAGAGGTTGGTTAATGAGGCTAAAGAGAAGTTGGTAGCTTAACCAACTTAGGCTCAGTTGGTTAAGCTACTGCCTAAAGGTCATCATGATCCCGGGGTACTGGGATCAAATCCCACATCGGGCTCTCCCTGCTCTGTGGGGAGCCTGCTTCTTCCTCTCCTTCTGCCTGCTATTCCCCATCTTGTGTTCTCTCTCTCTGTGTCAAATAAATAATAAATAAAATCTAAAAAAAGAGAGAGAGAGAAGCCAACTTTATAACACGCAAGTGCAAGCTGAAGCAAGTGCTGAAGCAGAAGCTGGGACAATTCTGAAGGAGGCTGTGCTAACAGACTTCCATGTCAACCTAGGGCTTTCCGGGCTAGGAAGAAGTCAGTGACTGGTTTCAGGACTCCCAGGACAGACTGACTCATTTCTTAGGGGCTGATGCAGCTGATAACTTTACATGAAAACCAAAGCTCGCATACCGTAAAAACCCTGAGGCCCTTAAGCCTTGTGCTAAATCTATTCCGATGGTTTCCAGACAGGGCAACAAAGAATGGATGTCAACACATCTGTTTACACGACGGATTCCTGAATTTTTTTTCTTTAAAGATTTTTAAGTAATCTCTACACTCATTGTGGGGCTCGAACCCATAACCCCAAGACCAGGAGTCACATGCTTCACCACTCCACCAATTGAGCCAGCCAGGTGCCCTGCTTACTTAGTATTTTCAGTCCACTGTTGAGACCAACTGCTCAGGAAAAGACTCCTTTCAAGACATCACTGCTCCAAGAGCTTTGATGGAGCAGCACAAGATGCTGTTTCCACCCCTGCTGGCCCAACATGCACTCTGCAGCCCATGGATCAAGGAGGCCTTGACCTGTCAAGTCTCCTTTATTTCTTAAGGCTACAACAGCTGTAGATTCCTCTCACGGATCTTGGCAAAGCAAACTGAAAACCTTCTGGAAAGTATTCACTACTCTAGACACCAGCAAGACCATCAGAGCCTCATGGGAAGAGGTGGAAACAGCAAGACCTCAGCGGAGGAAGTAACTGCAGATAGGGTGGAAGCAGCAAGAGCATGAGCAGGAGACGTGCTGATCTTTGCAGACGAGCAAAGAAAGCATCTTCTTGCGAAGGAACCTACTCCTGGTGAAAACACTGACGACTGTGGAAAGGGCCACAAAGGATCTGGAATACTGCACAGCTGATCAGGCAGCGGCAGGGTTTGAGAAGACTGACTCAAGTTGTAAAAAAGTTCTCCGAAAGGCAAAATCCTATCAAACAATGTCACAATCTACAAGGAAATTGTTCATGATAGAAGAGCCACTTGATGGAGCACATTTCACTGCTGTCTTCTTTGAAGAAACTGCAACAGCCACCCTAACCTTCAGCAACCACCATCCTGCTCAGTCAGTAGCTGTCAACATGGAGGCAAAAATCTTCCACTGCACAAAGATGACAACTCTGAAAGCTAAGAAGATGGTTAGCAGTTTTTGGCAATAAAGTAAATTTTAATGAAGACACACACATTGTAGGGGCGCCTGGGTGCTCAGTCGTTGAGCATCCGACTCTTAGTTTCAGCTCAGGTCATGATCTCAGGGTCCTGGGATCAAGCCCCATGTTGGGCTCTGTCCTCACATAGAATCTGCCTGAGATTCTCTCTCCCCCTCCACTTCTGCCCCTCTTTCTAGATATATATAAAATAATTAAATCTTTAATTACACACACACACACACACACAGTGTTTTTAAAAAACAGTGCTGGGCACCTGGGTGGCTCAAAATTGGTTAAGCGACTGCCTTTGGCTCAGGTCATGACCCCGGAGTCCTGGGATCAAGTCCCACATCCAGCTGCGGGTGCTACAGGGAGTCTGCTTCTCCCTCTGACCTTCTCTCTTTCTCTCAAATAAATAAATAAAATCTTTAAAAACAACAACATGCTATTGCACAACTAATACACTACAATACAGCAGAAACATTAATTTTCCTATGCACTGGGAAATCAAGCAAATTCCATTTGATTTCCTTTATTGAAATATTTGCTTTATTGAGCCCTCCATATCCCCAAGGTATGCAACTAGAGCCACAGCTGAGAACCACTGGGGGAGGGGGAAACCCAATTCTGATCTGGGATAAAAGTGTTCAGGTGTAAAGGTCATGGGCAGGAAGGGAAGTGAGAGTAGGCAAAAGTCTAGTAGGTTAGGCTAAGGAGTACTGCCCAGTTAATTCTAAATACCATGACGAGCCAATGAAGAAAATTAATTAAAAAAAAAAAACCTCAGTTGTTGAATAAAGGTATGCTGCATTCTGCAGATCCATATCTTAAGTGACAAAATAGTGTAATTTACTAATAGTAAATTACTATTAGTGACAAAATACTGTAATTTACTAAGTAGTAATTTAAAAATCTTTGAAACAATAAGCTCAACAGGGGCATTTCTTTTCAACTTGTCAGATTCTGATTTCAAAAAATGTACTGGCACAATCACAGAAGAACAAAGGAACTCTATCCTCTACCTGTATCATTTTTAATTTTAAAAAGCTTTTTTGGGATGCATGGATGGCTCAGTCAGTTAAGTGTCTGGCTTCAGCTCAGGTTATGATCCCAGGGTCCAGGGATCGAGCCTCACGGGCTACCTGCTGCTCCCCCCTGCTTGTACACTCTTTTCCATCAAATAAATAAAATCTTTATTAAAAAAAAAAAGGCTGGGGCACCTGGGTGGCTCAGTTGGTCAAGCATCTATCTTTGGTTCAGATTATGGATCAAGTCCCATGCTGGGCTCCCTAAGAGGGAGCCTGCTTCTCCCTCTGCCTGCAGCTCTGCCTGCTTGTGCGTGTGTGCGCGCGCTCTCTCTCTCTCTCTCTCTCTCTCTGTCAAATAAATAAATAAATAAAATCTTAAGGGAAAAAAAAAAGCTTTTTGTTATTTGCATGCTATTAAGAATTTTTTTTTTACATTATTGTCTTGCTTACTATGTACCTAAAAATCTGAATCATTAAGGTCTAAGGGTCAGTCTACAAAAAGAGCCTAGTCAATAATAAATATACCCCCTTTAAGGGAAGAGAGAGTAATCATACTTCTAAATCCAAGGTTCCGTGACTCTGAACAATGACAGAAAGAAACTGTATTTTTCGCTGAATATACCAAAACATGAGCATCTACATTTTCCAGATCTGAACAATGACTATATATTACCTTGTAGCGGGGGGGGGGGGGGGGGAGAGGCAAAAAAGTGTGAGGATGAAAGAAGAAATCAGGAAGGAAAAAAGCCAGCATTTTAAAAACAATTTCAAAAGGTCTAAGGGAAATATCAACCTTTCAAAATGAAAGGATGACACTCAACAGTGGTTATAAAAGGATGGTTTTCTTGACGGACACCTCTCACAGGTTAAAAATTTTTAAAAAATCTGTATAAAGGGTTTCCACATCAAGACAAGATTAGCAATGATCTCTAAAATTCTTTCAGTCTCAAAAGTTGTAAGATTCTATTGTTACTCACCATTACAAAAGTTATTTAAAAGTATTCAATACTAAAAACATTATTTTTAGTGATTTTAAAATTTAGCGTTTGGGGGGAAAAAAAAAACACTTTCACAAATTGCCAACCTGCCCAGTTCAATTAAATGACAATTATCCTCCTGGCCACCATGGGCTTCTAAGTATCCAAGCCCTGTTTACCTTTCTTTCCTCACTAACCTTACGGTGAGAGTTTAGTTCTTCTGGAAAATGAAATACAACGTCCCACTGATTTAAATAGTAAACATTAAAAAGAACCTGCAACCATTTCCAGATGAGATACTACATGCACTCAAGAAATGTTCTACTGAATAAAGAACCTCTAGTAAGTAATAATGAACAGTCAAGTATCAATACGAATATAAAAGGCAAACGGATCCTGTGTAAACCATCTTCTCTGGTTTCTGTGACCCTCTAACAGCTCCTTCTTTTCCCTATCCCTCCACATAAATAAATGTTCACATGCTTTTGCCGTCTCTCTTTACCAGCTCCTTCTATGTACTTTCTCCCTTTCTCCCTTGGCCATCTCATCTCATTTACTGCTACAGTAAGGGTAGTTCCCAAAACTTTCCTTCAAACTACAGTCTTCAGACATACATTTTTAATTGTCTACAGAACAAAATGTCTCCACTTAAATTTCTGGACAGAATTACAAAGTCAAAATGTCTGATTCCCCTATTCATTCATATAAATGTTTATCCTGCACCTACTGTATTATCAGGCACTACTAAGAACAAATGAAAAAAGACATGCTGTCCTCATCAACGGATTGGAGAGAATAACAGGAAGTTACTATGAAAGTGTGCAAAGGCTGAGAAAGGGTCACAAAGAACTGGGAGGAAAGACAGACAAGTGGGCGAACGAGGCACTGCCGATCAGTGCTGAAGCCCCAGCAGAAGCCGGACTCCCAAGGCTGTCCAATCTGAAGGCTATCATTCATGTCCAGCAGCACATCTGGGAATGGGGAGCGATGCAAAGTGCACAGCAGCCAAAATAATAAGGAATTCGAGTTGTGCCACACATGTGTAAAGAAACTCAAGGCGGAAGATGCTGCCAGGAAAATAGTTCGAGTAACATTTCATGGAAGTCTAATCCAGAGAGTAAAGCAGAAGGTAGAAGAGAGTAAGAGACAACAAAAGGAACTGGCAATTTTAATATGACTGTATAAAAGCTCTACCAATAGTCATTACTAAATGCTTACTGAGTCAAGCGTACTACGATTGCTTTGTTCATTTAATAAAAACAAAAGGAGGGGCACCAAGGTGGCTCAGTCGGTTAAGTGTCTGTCTTAGGCTCAGGTCATGATCTCAGAGTCCTGGAACTGAGCCCCACATTGCATCGGGATACCTGCTCAGCAGGGAGTCTGCTTCTCTCTCTCCTCCCCACTCATGCTGTCACTATCTGTCTCTCTCCCTGCCTGTGCACTCTCTCTCTCTTGTTCTTAAGTATCTTTCTTTAAAAACTGACAAAATGTACTAAGTGAGAAAACTAGACGCACAGGAGCTTGTGATCTGAATTTAAGGTTTCAAGTGGGGGTGCCTGGGTGGCTCAGTTGGTTGAGTGTCTGCCTTCGGCTCAGGTCATGATCCCAGGGGCCTAGGATCGAGTCCCACTTCAGACTCCCTGCTCAGCAAGGAGCCTGCTTTTCCCTCTCCCTCTGCCCGCCGCTCTGCCTACTTGCACCTGCACTCTCTCTCTGATAAATAAATAATTAAAATCTTTTTAAAAAGAAAAAAAAAAAAAAAGGTCGGTGATGACAGGGGTTTAGAACAGCAGGCATTAAAAGACGAGCACATACTGTACATGTGACTAGTGTGCATATGTACACATACCCAGAGTGATAAATATGGTAAACTACTTATAATCAGGGAATAGGGATGAAGGAATACAGGAGTTTTTCATAGTATTTTTAAAATTTTTCTGTGAGATTAAGATTATTCCATAGAGGGTGCCTGGGTGGCTCAGTTGGTTAAGCCACTGCCTTCAGCTCAGGTCATGATCCCAGAGTCCCTGGATCAAGTCCCACATCAGGCTCCCAGAGCTAGGGGAAGTCTGCTTCTCCCTCTGACCTTCTGCCCTCTCACTCTCTCTCTCTCAAACGGATAACTAAAATCTTTAAAAAGATTATTCCAAAAGAAAAAGTTTAAAATGGGCACCTAGTTGGCACATGCGACTCTTGGTCTTGAGGTCATGAGTTTGGGCCCTGCACTGGGCGTGGAGCCTACTTAAAATAAAAATTAAAAACAAACAAAAAAAAAACTCACCTGCTTTCCCAAACACGTTCTTCTCCCCAACTTCACCATAACCACTTTCCCTGACGCCTAGATTTATTTTCGTTTTAATTTTATTTAAGTAATCTTTACATCCAATGTAGGGCTCACATTCATGACCCAAGATCAAGAGTTGCATTCTCTTCTGACTGAGCCAGCCGGCACCCCTCCCTGACTCTAGATTTTTTTTTTTTTAATTTCTATTTATTTGTCAGAGAGAGAGAGGGAGAGCAAGCGAGCACAGGCAGACAGAATGGCAGGCAGAGGCAGAGGGAGAAGCAGGCTCCCTGCCGAGCAAGGAGCCCGATGTGGGACTCGATCCCAGGACGCTGGGACCATGACCTGAGCTAAAGGTAGCTGCTTAACCAACTGAGCTACCCAGGCGTTCCCTGACTCTAGATTTAAAACCTTGAACGATCTTCCATGTTTGTCTCCCACTTCTAACATAAAGAGGGATGTAAGCTCTATATGATCTAATGTAGTAATGTCTCTTGAAAGCATTTTTTAAAAAAATCTCAACTCTACAGATATATAAATAACAGGTTGGGAACAAGAGCTCAAAGCACAAGTCACCAAAATTTACCAATGAAGAAACAACTCTAGACAAGTAAAAATAACGTGCCCCAAACTCATACAGCTATGAAGAGACAGAGCCCAGATTAAACCCAGAGTTGACGGCAAAGCCAGTGCCCAGATAACCTCGCCATATGAAAACTGGAATTTAATTTTCATTATAAAAGAGATAAACATCAAATATTTAAAATGTAGTAATAGGGGTGCCTGGGTGGCTCAGTGGGTTAGGCCTCTGCCTTCAAATGGGGTAATGATCTCAGGGTCCTGGGATCAAGCCCTGCATCAGGCTCTCTGCTCAGCAGGGAGCCTGCTTTCTCTCTCTCTCTGTCAAATAAATAAGTAATCTTTAAAAAATTTTTAAAAATAAAATGTAATAATAACATGTCACTTTAGGCTAAGAAATTCTGAGAGTCAAATTTTTATTTTCAAAACTTATTGTATTATAATACAGAATAAAATATGAAGAATCAAAATTATAGTAACAAAATACAGTAAAAATGTATTATATATGTTGTAGAAATACAAAAACATAAAAAATCTAAGACTCGACACACCAAAGACTACTAAAAAAGTGGGGGAGGGGGCTATATACAGAATTGTTTCCCCTCTCAAAATTCGTGTGTTGAAGTCCTAACTCCCAACAGGCCAGATGGTATTTGGAGATAGGCCCTTTGGGAGATAATTAGGTTTAGCTGAGATAATGAGAGTGGGGCCTCATAATGGGATTAGTGCTCTTCTAAGAGGAGACACCACAGCTCCCTCACTCTCCCAACCACCTGAAGACACAGTGTTCTTCAAAAAGCAGCCCTGTGAAAGCCAGGAAGACCTCCCCAAAACCTGATTATGTGGGCACCCTGATCTTGGTTTTCCAGCCTCCAGAGCCGTGATAAATTCCTGTTAAGCTACCTAGTCTGTGGTATTTTGTTTTTTAAGATTTTATTGATTTGAGAGAGAGAGAAAGAGAGAGAGAAAACAAGCCAGAGGGAGAGGAAGAGGGAGAAGCAGGACCTGAGCCCCATGACGTCAGAAGGCAGGTGCTCAACCAACTGAGCCACCCAGGTGCCCCTATGGTATTTTCTCATGGCAGCTGGAGTTTACAAAGACCGCAGAGACTGATGTATTAACCTCAGAAAACATTTAGTCTATCAAACTTTAAACTAAATTTTCCATTTAAAATGAAAAGGTCTTGCTTTGGTTAAGAGACTGGACTGGTCAACTTCTAAGTTCATTTCAATCTCCAATTGTTATCATCACTTGGTAATTCTAAAGTCAGAGCAACATCAAATATTTTAAAGATCACATTTGCTGCTGTAATAGAAAAGCTAAGAATACCACCATATGTTGAGTGCCTCTACTACAAATAGCACTACAGCAAAAGCATTAAAAAATTGTCATTTTTAAAAACAAAGTGTAATATAAATAAATCTGTTGGAATTCTAATCAGAATGGTAGAAGGGCTCAGGCTGTTCTTAGAAACTGAAACATGTGAATCAAGTTTCTGGGGCAGAATGCCTTAACAATCATAAAAGATATGTACTTATCAAAACCTCTGTACCATAAATTACTGTTCTAGCAAAGTAACAAATCTGTGTGTCTGCCATTTACTAAATGAGGTGACTGCAACATTACTCTTTCTGACAACTGACAGTATCTTTAAGCTTCTCATATCACACCATTACTTGAAACGGATTTGGTTTAAATCCCAGCTCTGACAGTTTGTAGCTAGGTGTTTTTATAGCATAATTGTGGCATACGCATATTATGACATAAGCATTTCCCTAGTCATTAAATATCATTCTCAATTTATATTTTCTCATCTGTGGGCTGTATCTTCTAGTCTATTATGAGGTTTAACTAACAAAGTATGTATAAAACTCTTAAAAAATAGTGTCTGGCACTTAAAAGCTTAACAAATGGTAATAAAGTTTTCAAAATTTAAACATTACAAATAAAAACCAAAGCATAAAAGTTTCTTCCTTAACTCCTTTTTGCAAGGCAGGTATTTTGGATGTTACAGGAGGAAAACAGAAGTATTCTCTTTCAAGATCCTCAACTGACATCATGAACTATACTAAACCTTTCATATAACGAACCCGCTGCCTTTAAGGGATGGATTTTCAAGTTTAAATTTTTAAGTGTACAGAACTGTTAGCATCTCCCTCTGCAAATACTGGCTCTGTTCCTCTATCATTAAAATGTCTGTTTTGAGGGGCGCCTGGGTGGCTCAGTGGGTTAAAGCCTCTGCCTTCGGCTCAGGTCATGACCCTAGGGTCCTGGGATCGAGTCTCACATCGGGCTTTCTGCTTGGTGGAGAACCTGCTTTCCTCCCCCCTACCCTCTCTCTGCCTGCCTCTTTGCCTACTTGTGATCTCTGTCTATCAAATAAATAAATAAAATCTTTTTTTAAAAAAGTCTATTTTGAGACATGTAAGCTACCCATCCCTCTTTTTGCTACTTTCTACTTTCATTCTCTCCATGTTCCCAGGCTGTCATAAAAAACACTACAATAAAGCAATATTTATTATGTTATTACTTTAAGTAATCTCTATATCCAACATGTCCAACTCACAACTCCAAGATCAAAAGCTGCGTGCTTTTCCCACTGAGCCAGCCAGGCACCCTATTCCTGACTTTTTAATCCTAACTCAATAGTTCTTTCTTCAGCAGGAGAGTACTTTTTCTGCCTCCAAAATGTGATGTATCTCATCTTTCTACATTCTGTATCCTAATTTTGATGTGAGTTACCTGAATCTACACATACTAAAACTCACAGAATTGTACATGGAAAGTCACACTTTTTATCTAAATTTCAAAAACATACAGAAATATAACCAAACTCTACTTTTGTCAAAGCCTCCTTCAATAACACCTTTTCCCTGCCCCCCCCTTTTTAAAAGATTTTATCTATTTATTTGACACAAAGAGAGAGAATCACAAGTAGGCATTGAGAGGGGGAAGCAGGTTCTCCACGGAGCACAGAGCCCGATGCGGGACTCAATCCCAGGACCCTGAGATCACGAACTGAGCTGAAGGCAGAAGCTCAACCCACTGAGCCACCCAGACACCCACCTTTTTCCTGCTTTTAAGATAAAATTTCTCTGTGTGCCTGGGTGGCTCAGTCATTAAGTGTCTGCCTTCAGCTCAGGTCCTGATCCTGGGGTCCTGGGATCGAGCCCCTCATTAGGACCCCTGGCTCAGCAAGAGACCTGCTTCTCCCTTTCCCACTACCCCAGCTTGTGTTTCCTCTCTCGATGTCTCTCTCTCTGTGTCAAATAAAATAAAATCTTAAAAAAAAAGCAAAACATAAAATTTCTCTATCTGTTGTATTTTCCTGACCTTCAGATGTTAATTCTATACCTCTTAACGTTGTGCTTCTTTAGTTAAGATCTATATATGGTCTGTTTCCTAGTTACCATAAATACTGAATAAGCTACCATGTTCATCTTTAAAATACACTGGCTAGGGATGCTTAGGGGGCGCAGCTGGTTGCAGCTCAGGTCATAATCTCGTCATGGCAGGGCGGCTGAGATGGAGCCCTCTGTTGGGGCTGTGGCCCTCAGCCCAGAGTCTACCTGAGATTCTCTCTCATTCTGCCCCTTCTGCTCGTGCATACACGCTTGCTTGCTCTCTCTGAAATAAATGAATCTTTTAAAAAAATTCATTGGATCAAGTCAAAGCGCACCTGCCCAACTACTTAACCCATTTAGTAAAATGTACTAAGTTTTTAGTTAGTTCCCTGGTGACCATTTCTCCAGTGTCCCCATGTTTTCGGTTTTGTTCTTAATGTATCTCCGCAGTCTTTCGCAGCAGCCATTAGCCTCCACAGGGCCTTGTGCAGATACAGAAACATACCCTTCTGGGAGGACACAAGTAAGCCACTGTGTGAGGCACTGGTGCACTGGGAAAGGAAGGCACGAATCCCCCGGGAGGCCTAGCCAGAGCACAGGACTCTCTGCAAGCAGAGCTCAGAGTAGGCTTCGGTCCTCGCTGCCAACGTCAGCGGCACGCAGGTGTGCAGGACACAAACTGCACAAGCACACCCAGCAGTCCTACGCTTCCAGGTTATTCATCAGTAAAGGGGAAGGGTGATCAAGTATTAACTTCTCCAGCCGCCCATTCTCCAACCACAAACGGATCCATCTCTTACCTTATAAACTCAAGATTTATTTGTAGGGGATCTTCCAACTCCAGAGAGAACCACCCCCCTTACCTTTAACTTTCTACTTTTCATAGTTCTCTTTTCTGTTTTAAATATGGTCACGGCTCATGTAACATTAAAGAATGTAAAATGCAAAACATACATGCAAACACATCTTGCAAGAATCCTCTGAGACAGGGGAAATGCGTATTTTCCCTATTTCACACATGAATAAACAGGTTTCCCCGGCTATCAGAAAGCCAAGAGTTCCTCTGAAACCTTTTGTAAGCTGAAATGGATACAGCAAAGAAACAACTGGCATTAATTTATATGGAAAACTCTTTGTGCTACTCCCGAAACCAAGAAATAACCTCTCTTAGGCTTTTTTGACACCTTACATCTCGCTAACAAACTCACATAACGTATCAGGAGTTACAAACTAGATGCTTACAAACTAGATGCTGAGTAAGGGGAAACAGCCTGGTAGCACCACTCTCGCTGCTCACGGGGCGCCCTGCCTCTACAGTGGCTGCTATTTTTGCTTTTGCCCTTTTCCGGAAAAACAAAAATCTTCTTCAGAACTTTCAATTAGCAAAAGCAGGTAATAATGTTGCCTTTCATAAAAGCAAAGTGGAGTAGTGTGAACCTTCAAAAAGCAGGGAATAAATACCTGTATCTGAAATTTGAAGAAGCCATGTCACTTGACCCCGAAGTTAACAGCAGGCACAAAGGACAAAACAAAAAAGG
Organism: Mustela nigripes; assembly: GCF_022355385.1. Classification (NCBI taxonomy): domain Eukaryota; kingdom Metazoa; phylum Chordata; class Mammalia; order Carnivora; family Mustelidae; genus Mustela; species Mustela nigripes. Next base: position 3,259,348 of record NC_081566.1, on the reverse strand, counting down.
TCTAAACCTAGGTTTTTACACTCATAGTCCAAAGCTCATATTAAGTATTCAAGTCCCCTAAAAATCAAGAAGTCTCAGTACTCCTCCCTGCCTAACCTTCCTCCCTCATTACTTGACCTAAATTCTTTTAGTGTCACCAAGAATCTCTCAGCCAAATCCAAAGGATACTTCTCTTAGATCCTTCCGACCTCTGCTACATTTGGCTGTAGTAATCCTATTTTTTAGTTTATTCTCTTCCATCCTGATTTCTGTAATGATTTCCTTCTTCACTTATTCATTGTTGCTCTCCTTCTCTTGCCACTGATTGTCTTAGACAGCCTGCTACATCTCTGTCTAAACAAGCACCTTCACTTTGCAGTTCATCATGGAAATGGCTGCCCTGAGTATGTAGTTAAGGCTTTAATTTACAGCTCATCTCCCGCAATGCTGCCACTGCCTGTGATGAGTCCATTTCACTCCAGCCTTTCATCACTTCTGGTCTTCATCAATTCCAAACGTTGCCTGATCTTATCCAGTAATCATTTCTTATAGCATTTATGTCCTAAAGCATGAAATACAAAAGACTACTGATGATATATTAGATGATTTTAAGTGGTCCACAGAAGCATATTTAAAATCATGTTTATTTTGAGGGGCGCCTGGGTGGCTCAGTGGGTTAAGCCGCTGCCTTCGGCTCTCATCATGATCTCAGGGTCCTGGGATTGAGCCCCGAATCAGGCTCTCTGCTCAGCGGGGAGCCTGCTTCCCACCACCCCCCGCCCCATCTCTCTGCCTACTTGTGATTTCTGTCAAATAAATATTCAAAAATATAAATAAATAAATAGTCACGACTCATCTGAAGTTTGGGCAATACTGGCCACTGGGAAGTCCATGCAGGGTGGAACTTAAGCACTACAGATAAGCTCTGAGTCAATGATTCGAATCCTATTTACTAGCTCAGTAAGTCTAGAAGAATTACTTAAACCTCTTTAACTCCCAGTTTTCTAGTTGTATAACAGGGATAAAATAACCTACCACCTAGGCATATTATATAGATTGAAAAAGATAATCCACAAAATTATCTTAGCTCAGTGCCTGGCATGGAAAGTGCTCAACAAATATTAATAATTGCAATTTTCTTTTTAATAATTGCAATTATCCATGTTCTCTCTTGGCCATCATGCCTTCACTTGAAATCTACTAGACAAGTGACCTATACCAAAGACAATTTTCATATATGGATTTTCTGCCCCAAACTTTTATGTCTTTATTTGTATCTTCTGGTATAAATCCAAAGATCACGTGATAACCTTTTACCATTAACCTTTAAAACTGTGAGCATCTTAGCAGTGAGAACCACAAGCCACATTCCTTTGATTCACTAGGCCTTACAAAATTAAAAGAAGCCTTAATGTTTTTTTAAAAGAATCTAAAAATTAGAAAGGAAAATCTGCTGCAAATAAAACATATGTTTATGTGCAGAGTACATAAACAAAGTGTCTGCAAGCCCTTGATACTATTCTAATAGGATATGACAAGGTAATCTTTTGCTCTTTTTTTTTTTTTAAAGATTTTATTTTTATTTATTTGACAGACAGAGATCACAAGTAGGCAGAGAGGCAGGCAGAGAGAGAGAGAGAGAGAGAGAGGAGGAAGCAGGCTCCCTGCTGAGCAGACAGCCCGCTATGGGGCTTGATCCCAGGACGCTGGGATCATGACCTGAGCCAAAGGCAGAGGCTTTAACCCTCTGAGCCAGCCAGGTGCCCCTTCTTTTGCTCTTCTAAGGTATCTGTCAGTTGAATCTTAGTCGTGGGTCAATTCTTCTGTTTCCCACTCTCACACATTCAGTAATAAAACCTAGGTATATGCTAACCACTCATTGTATATGGTAATGTGGACATGGTAACAATTCAGTAAAGGAAAACAGACTAATACTGGAACACAGGTAAAAAGAAAGTGTTTTTTTATATTATACATGCTCCACAAATGCTGACTATATACCCCTCCTTTAATGCAGAGCACCTAGCAGCACCACACTGGGGTGAGAACATTACATCACATTAACAGTGATAACTTAATTGCTACCTTGTTTTCAGACTGTCAGTAAATGCTAACCATATAAAAGTTTTTGTCTGCCAACTAGACCACTGCTGAAATTCACTAATAGCCCTTGCTTCATCTCATTTGCCAGCAAACATGCACATACACAGGCCCTAAAACCTGACTGGCATTCTGTTAATCTACAGCAAAATAACTACAAATGTAACTGGCAAAAAGATCAGTTTGTATTTAGCCTTTCTGGGGATGGGGGGAAAATATACAACAGAATATGTACTGAAGTTACCCTCTGTAGAAAATTCCTTTACCCACAAAGATGTCCTGACTGATGCATCAAAGGCTTTATTATTGAGAAATCTAAAATGTTATGACTCAGAAAACCAACATTAATTCTCAAGCTTCTAAGCAACAGTTAACAGTTAACACTGACTAAGATAAGCTATCACCATGTTACCTTTTGGTAAATTGACAAATCTCACTTTACTGAAAGGGTATTAGTCATACATAACTCAGTGAGACACAACTCTTGGATCTCCTTCACTGTAAGAGTAGGGTTCTATACCAATTTGTGTGACATTTTATCAATAATCAATCCTTGTCTTACACAAATATGTCATAAACAGCACCTGAAGCAAGTTACTCAACTGGTGTACAAATTGAAGCAGTATCTGAATGGAGGGCAAGAGGGAAGGGAAAATAATATAATCTTCAAAGACATTTTACCAACAAGGGTGATGGGGTGGCATAAGGGTAGTGGGGAGACAGGCTGGAATGAGTCAGACTTTTGTATTTTCAGATGTGCTCAACATACTGAACCCAGGGTTACTGACTGTAGAGCATGAAGAAATCTCCAAGAAACAAAATCTAGCGTGTAAGTGTTTTAAAAAAAGAAAAGAAAAGAAGGAAAGAAAAACTAATTCCCAAAGAATATACGTACTCCATTCTAAGAATATACAACTTACTGCTCAGAGAGTACTTTCTTCTACCAATATTCTGCCAATTCACTATTACTATGTACTAAGCACAGTAATAAGCCCTTTACACACTTTATCTTTATTAATACTACAGCAAACCTTGGAGGGAAGTACTATTATTATCATCACCTCCATTTTACAAATGAGGAAATATTTTATCTATAACAGAGGCCAGATCTCAAAATTTACAAATTGTATGCCCTACTATAAAGAGTTTTAACCACCTGGCCTTTAAATAGAAAAAGGTAGGAAAACTAGCTTCTATCCTATCCCCAAAGTAGTTATAACTGTTTTCTTCATCTTGCAACACTTTCACCATTGTATGCAACAATGTTTCTATACTGAAATCAAACGAAAGAAAAAGCTAGGTTAACAATGCTGCATCTTTAGTTACTACAGTTCCTACAATCATAAGGAACAGGAAGGCAGTTTGCAGGCCCAGAGCACCCTTTGGATTTAGACAGCCCGGACTTGAATCTCTACAGCACCACCAATAACTCTTGAGTGACCTTGGTCAAATTAATATCGCAGATTTCATTTCCTCATCTGTAACATGGGAGGATGATAGCAGCAGCCCAAGAAAAGATCATATATGTTACAGGACTTATTACTATGCTCAGTACACAGTAAAACGTCAAGTAATGGTGGAGGGAAAACAGCCACATACATAAGCTCACCAAACCAAATATAAAAGTAAAAACAAAAAGCCTAGACTACCTCAAGTCCATTACAGATAAAAAGAAAATTAAGATTTCACTACATGCGAAAGATAAAATCCACATTCAACCTATTCCTAATTATTTTAGGGGATCGGTGCATCCGAGGCGGGCCAGGGGCGACGCTGCGGTACGTCTGTGACACACACCTAAAAATGGCTCCAGTCGGAGCAGCATCTTAATCACCAACAGAGGAAGTTCCATGTACTTTAAACCAACGCGGAGTCCGACCCGGTGGGCGCTGGAGTATCAGCCCGCCGCTCTAAGCGCAGGCACTTCATCACGAATCGTGATTCTCCCGGGGCGCTCCCCAGGAAGACCTTACAGCCCCGCCGCCCACCGCACCATCAGTTCCAAGCACCCCAGCCGGGCAGGAGTCCACGAGCCCGGGCTGGAGCTCGGCCCATGCAGAGATCCGGGTAGCTCTCAGAAGCCAGCAAACAGCAGGCATGCTGGAAACCTCAAAAAAATCTCAAACCAAGTCAAAGCAAATATGCATCCCTTTCAAGGAACCAGGCGCACTACCCTCGGGCAAAAGGACCAGGTATCAGGGCCCCATCGGCTCCCCCTGCCCTTTTCTTCAAGTCCCCACGGGGACCTTCGCCCTAACCCCCGTCATCCTAACGCGGCCTCCGAGAGACGGGGCTGCAGATCGGCATCCCCTGCGCAGGTCAGGGGACGGCGAGGCCTAGGGTCCGAAGGAACGACCGAGCCCTGCTCTGGAGTTGGGCAGCACGTCCCCGGCGGAAGCAGGGCTGGCCCCGATGCCCCGCGGCCGCGAGCAGCCGGGTCTTTAACCACCCCCGCGTGTCTCGCGCACCGGCGCCCCGCGAAGCCCGCCCCGCCCGCGCGCGGAGCAGCAGGCGCCGAGGCCGCCACGAGCCCCGGGGCCGCCGGGGACCACCCCACACGCGCGCCCGCCCGCGGCCGACGGGACTCCCTTCCGCCGCCGCACGCGCACCCCCCCCGCGCAGGCCCGCGCCGCGGCCGGGCGGAGCGACCCCGGCGGAGCGACCCCGGCGGGTACGGGGCTCCGCTGCAGACCGCATGGGGCGGGTCCGACTCCCGGTTCCCGCGCCGCGACCCGGAGGCCGAGACCTCCCGCGACCGACGACCCCGGGGGGCACGGCCGGACCCACGGCCGCCTCCCAGCGGCCTCCCAGCTCCGGCCGCCGGGGTCGCGGCGCGCTCGCACGCCCCGGGCCGCCCCGCGCCGGCCCTCCCCGGCGGGGCCCGCTCGGATCCCGGGTCCTCCGCCCTCGCCTTCCTCACCGGCCAGGGCGAGCGTCAAGCGGAGCGTGTGCGCGCGTCGAGTCTCCGCCGAGCTCGATCGAGGGAAGGGGAAGGGGGCGGTGGGGGCAGGGGCGGCCGGAAGGACCACCGCACCGGGGGAGCCGAAGCTGCGGATGGACGAACCGCCAAGCACTTTCGCCGCTTCCCGAGAGGGAGAGAGCGAGCGAGAAAAAGAAGCAAGATGGCGGCCAGCCAGCCCCTGCGTGCTACGTCACGCCGCGGCGTACGTCAGGCCGGTCTCCGCAGGCCCGCCCCCGGGCGCAGAGACGGCCGGATCACGTGCAGCCTCCGTGGCGGCCCGACCCCGGCGGAAGGCGACGGCGCCCCCTGCCGGAAGGAGGGAGTTCCTGCAGCCGCGACTGCCGCGGCGCGGGGGGACCTGGGCCCCGGGAGCCTTGAAGACACGCGACGGCCGCGTCCGAGTCTCGGGACGGTGCGCGCTCTTGGAGCCGCCGGGCGGGCGTCGGGGTTGGCTCCGCCGGCGGGACGGCCCTGTGCGCCCGCGCTGCGCTCGGCCTGATCTTGGACGTTGCCGTGGGACGGTCTCCCGCTACTTTCCGGGAACGTGAAGACACTAGTCGTGATGCCCGAACCTGCCGTGGAGGAGCGTGGACAGACGCACTGTCCCCGCACTGGACTCTTCGCCCCCGCCGCATCCAGATGTGTGCTCGACGGTCCGGGAAGTGCGTGGGCCGTGATGCGCTCCTGCCGTAGCCCTGCTGTGAAAACACCCGCGTCTGTGCGTGTCCGTACAAAAGACCCAAAACTATGCTCCGGGTGCTAATGACGGTAACGTTAACAGTAGTGTTCTTAGAGCAATCAGGTCTTTTAAATATTTTATGCATGCCTGTGATTTCCTGATTTTATAGTCAGAGATCACTCTTAAGGTGTAAAGAGAAGTTTGTGAGTCGTAAGACTGTTAGGATACACAAACGATAAATGTGTGCATACTCTGCATCTACGGAGTGTGTGTAACTATATATGGTATTTGCTTATGTTTCAACAGGCATCACCTATTCCTTAGGTTTTATTTATTTTTTTAAGGTTTTATTTATTTATTTGACAGAGAGAGAGAGAGAGAGAGCACAAGCAGGGGGAGCATCACTCAGGTGACTCCACTGGGCGGGGGGCTCCACTGGGAGCTCCGTCCCAGGAGCCTGGGATCGTGACCTGAGCTGAAGGCATGGGCTTAACTGACTGAGCCACCTAGGCACCCATTTAGGTTTTAGAATAACCCCAAAACAGGTTCTGCTAATGAATTGCTCTGTATTAGGAGTAAGTTACTTAGTATCTTTTAGATTCAGTTTTCTCATGTGTAAAATGGAGATGATACCTACTTAGGTCAACTGTACTTCAATTAAAACATAATAAAATGTTCAAAAAAAGTAATAAAATATTTAAAAATCTTTTAAAATATTTTCTTTATTTCAGAGCGAGAGTGTGAGACGCAGAAAGAGCATGAGCAGGGAGAGGCAGAAGGAGGGGTAGAAGCAATCTCCCACTAAGCAGGGAGCCCACAGAGAGGCTTGATCTCAGAACTCTGGGATCATAGCTTGATCCAAAGGCAGATGCTTAACCCACTGAGCCACCCAGGCACTGATAAAGTATTAAAAAAAAAAAAAATTATTCCGAGGCACCTGGGTGGCTCAGTGGGTTAAGTCTCTGCTTTCAGCTCAGGTCATGATCTCAGGGTCCTGGGATCGAGCCCCACCGAGCTTTTGGCTCAGCAGGGAGCCTGCTTCCTCCTCTATCTCTGCCTGCCTCTCTGCGTACTTGTGATCTCTCTGTCAAATAAATAAATAAAATCTTTAAAAAAAGTATTCTTCCACAAAAAAATAATATTTACTTCTCAAATTTGTGTTATTTACTCACCAGGTATGTACCAGGTGCCTACTGTACAGTCTAGGGACTGGGGATATAAAGGTATAGAACAATTAAGACCTTGGTCCTAAGGCAACAGTCTACTGATACAGATGCAATAGGTTTGGATGTGTGCAATGAAGGAAACAAACAGGATATTAACATAAAGAATAACCAGGGAGAAGAGCAGGAGGAATTGACTTTAGAAAGTGTGGCCACTGAGTACCTTTCCAAGAAGGGGCCTTTTAAACCGGGACCTAAATGATAACAAGAAGCAGTAATGCAAAGAGTGGGTGGAAATTGCTCTGGACCAAGTGAACTGAAACTGCAAATGCCTTGGTCTGGGAAAGAGCTTGGAATGTTCTAGGAACTAGGAGAGGAGTGGGTCTGGAACTTAGTCAAGAGAGAGTGACACATGATGATACGAGAAGGAGAGATGAGGGCTGGATTCTGTGGGGTCTTAGAAGCCAGGTTAGGGAGTGCAGAATGTCATCTAGGTGCAGTGAAAAGCTTTTAGAAGATTTTAAGATGAGAAACACAGGATCGGATATTTTATATTTTAAGATCACTGTGAGTGAAGAGTGTGAAAAATAGATTGTAGGGAGGCACAGAAAGAAACCAGCTGCCCCGCTAGGCAGTAAATGAAGTAATTACAGTGGTGAAGAATTAGAGTGGCCTGGACTAAAATGGAGGCATGGAGACGGAAAGAAGCAGACAGATTTGGCATATAATATTTGGAGCCAAAATATACTTGCTCGCGGGACATGATGGCTTTGAAATGTGGGGGAAGAAGAAAATCAATGACAACAGAGTTCTGGCTTGAGCGACTGGGTGAATGACAGCAACACTTATAGAGATTATGGTGTTGGAAGAGGGACGCAAAATCACATGGTTAGTGGAGCAATATCACGAAGGAAAATTGGGAGAAATTAAATTTGGGGCGTGTTAAATTTGAGATGTTCAGGTACTGTCTAACTATAGATCAAGTATGCCGTGGACATGCCTGTCGAGATCTGAAGGGAGGTCAGAGCTGGAGAGAGAGATTTGAGGCTCAGCGATACGGATTTCGGACTCCTACACACACATTTCACAGGCAAGTGTTTCAAATGGTCGAAGCAGAAGAAATCACTTAGGGAGAGAGCAGGAAAAGAGGAGAGAAACGGCCAGCCCTAACACCAGCAATACCTGAAGGTAAGTGGAGGTGGAGAATGTAGCAGAACAAAGAAGCCAGAGCACTGGGAAGCCTGAAGGCGATGATGTCACAGAAGCTGAGAGAGGAGAGAATTACAAGATGGCATTTCCTGTATGTGAGACGCTGCTGGGAGGTCCAGTCATATAAAGGAGCCAAAAGTGTCCAGTGTGTCTGGCAAACATGGAGGTTACCGGTATCTTTTACAAGAAGTTTTGGTGGAGTAACAAGGTCAGAAAGTCATATGATGGTGAGTTGAAAAGAAAATAGATGTTGAGAAAATGGGGATTATGGATAAAGTTATTTCCAGAACTTGAATTTTGCCAAGACAGAAACACAAGGTAGCTGGAAGGAATGTGGAGTGAAGAGAGACACTTTTAAATATTGGAGAGAGTAGATCATGTGTGTATGATGATGGGAATAATCCAGAAGGAGGTCGGTAACAAGTATGTAGGAGACAGAGGGAACCCTAAGGAAGGGAGGTCCGTGAGAAGGTGTGAAGGGGTGGACGGACAATTTACCTTTGGAAGGGAAAGTAGGTGCAGCTATAGGGAATATTCATGATTCCGACGGGAGGTCCCATCGATGACTTCTGTTTTCTCAGTGAAGTAGGGAGGGAGGAAATCTGCTGAGATGGCGTGGCTTGTGGGAGTTTGAAGGGAAGATTCAAAAGTCAGAGAGTGAAAAATTAAGCCTACTGTGAGGAACAGAGTAGGACTGGCACGCTCCGCCCAGAGCGCTTTTAATGTTTGTGATGATGGATGTAAAATATGCCATTCGGTTTATGTATATGATTTCTCCAGCTGTGTACAGCATTGGGTACAGCTATGGACAAGATAGAGTCTCCCGTGCAGGACTTTACCAGGCAAGAATAATGTAGGGAAGTGAGGGTATCCATAAGTAAAGGACTGTAATGATGATGATATTGTTTGAGCATACGGTGGCTATGTGGTAAACAGAAACTTGTGTCCACTTTGTGAATTATATATGGTATATTTTAAATTCAAGGATTCCTTGCCACCTCTCCTGGTCTGAGCTGTATTTCCCACCAATATCTTCAATGATTATCCCTGCAGCAATGTTAGAATAAATAAAATAACAAACAGGTAAGTTCACAAGCACATACACATTAAGGGTAAGTTCACTGCCCCTCCCCCAATTGATATCAATAGTCTTTTGAAATGGAGAAGCTTGGCTCATATAGGGTCATTGCCAGGCAAAGGCCTGCTGACTGTCCCCAAGAGGACAAGGAAGGCTCACCTTGGTTAATTCTTCCCCAACCCTCCAGGATCTGGCCTAGAATGTTTGAGTCTCTAAAGTACCTTTCTTTAGCAACATAAAACAGCTCCAGCAATCAGATGAATTTCTATTAGCCAAGGTCATGAGAATGATATATACATAACCAGAATATTAACTTATTAATTTTCAGTTTAAATACCTGAAGACTCAAGACTGCAAAGCCAGTGTCTTTTTGACACAGACAAACCTACTGAAGGCTGTTTGATGAGCCCAGATTCAGAACAAGTGCAGTTATGCTCGGGCTTGTTCTTGATTCGTCTATCTCCATGACAGGATGATTTTGTCCCAAAGATCGAAGGACTCAGTTTCCAATGGTTGCAACTTTCTACACTGACCTCCGATACAGTAGGGACATCCTGCCATGCTATTGATTGAGCTGCTTCTCTCCTTGACAGCGCTGGGATGGGCACTGAGGGGCTCCTGTCTGCGCCTTTGCCTGTTTCTATGGCGACCCAAACCTCTTAGCAAACTTGTTTCAATAACAATGAAGTTACAGTCTGGTCAGGCCAGATTGTGTTTTAAAGGTGACTGCTTGCTTCTGGTTTTATCCATTGTGGGTAATGTTAAAGTTTAGGTCTCAGAGAGCAGTTTTATTTCCCTTATTTCCAGAATCTCGGGGAAAATTGGACTGAAATCTCAGGGATTGGTCTAATGTCTGGAGCCAAATAATATTCTTTTAAAATTTATTTTGTTTTGTATTATTCGAACCTTTCCTAACACCTCTTCCACGTAGGTAAATTTGCCATAATGGAAATGTTCTCATGACACAGGAAATGAAAGTTTGTCCTTCAATTTCCAGTTCTGCTTCTTTAAAAATTAATTTTAGGGTTACATTATCAAATTGCCAGTTGGTGATATGCAGTCAGGCAAACTGTTTCTTACTGAAAAAGACTGATTCTCCAAACCCTATGACATATGACCTTTTTTCTTTGTTATTGCTCAGTCTTACTGTTTGTGTGGTGTGTGTGTGTGTGTGTGTGGAGAGTGCACATGCTGATGAGTGGGGGAGGGGGGCGAGGAGAGAGGGAGAGAAAGAATCTTATTTAAGCTTGCTCCACACTGAGCACAAAGTCTGACATGGGGCTCTATCTTATAACCTGAGCCAAAATCAAGAGTCAGATGCGGGACTGACTGGGCCACCCAGGTGTCCCTTGGTAATGGTTTTACTAAGTTCCTCCCCTTCTCATTGGGATTGATTCTATAAACCTAGAGGCACTGAAGATTTATGAGATATTAGGTAAAAGATAAAGGAATGAACGACCATATCATGCTTTATTCGTATTAGTGTTTGTTAAAGTTTATGTGCACAGGACAACTGTGGTCTCTTCACCAATAGTCCAGCAAATCATATTTAGTAAAAGTGTGAAACATTATAAGCCTGATGAAAATCATAATACCCAGAAACTGTATGAAAATGCAATCTAATTTTCTTAACTTCAACAAATACTGAGCTTTGTTAATAAAGAAAAATATTGCCAGTGTCTCAAAATATTACCTTTTGTCAAGTTGTAAGAGGTTTCTAAGTTATACTAAATGTAATATATGTCATATATAAAATATTACATTATCTAAAGTGGAATAAATATCTTTGTTCTTATCAATCTATTATGAATTAGCTCAGCAAACCCTTCTTATAATGGAATAAAAGGTACAATGAGGTTAAAAGTGTTATTCATTTATCACAAATCCTATGTTAATGAAATTTGAATGAACTGGGATTTCCTGTCCACCCCAAATTTCCCCAGATTTTTAGCTAAGAGAAGTAACTAAATTCTTGGAGCAGTGGACCCAAGTCAAGAAGGTATAGTGTTGTTAATGAACAGAGAGCAATATTGGGGAGCATGGGAAAAGAGGGAGAGAAGAGACCGAGACAGGAGAAAATGGTAGAACGCAGACTTGCCAGGGTCACAACTTTGCCTTAGGCTGGAATTTCACCCTAGTCGGGAAGTAAGTAATGATAAAGGGCAAAAATCTAGAGACCAAAGGTAAAGAGGGTGGGTCTAGGGAATCAGAGCCGAAAAGGTTAAAAAGGAAACTAGCCAAGGGGTAACTGAAGGTACTCAATAGGGGTTGTCTTAACTCATTAGCCCAGAAAATAGAAACTTGACATATTACTGATGGACATCCAGTGCTCAATTAATTACCTCTAAAATTGTGACAAGGGCGGCTGCCTGTAGCATTTCTCAAAGTATAAGGCACTTTTTTTCCTCACCTGACAAACTGTATATATAACATATAAATGAAACCACCCAGTTTCACTTTTTATTTCATCTTTTATTGCTCCACAGTAATTAAGAGAAGTCAGGGTGACAGTACATTTCTTTGCTAGCACCGGGACTAGGCATTTGTTTTATTTTGAACTGAAGTATAGTCACATACCATGTGATAGTAGTTTCAGGTGTACAACATAGTGATTAGGTGTTTATATCCACTACAAAATGCTCACCTTGATAAGTGTAGTTACCACCTGTCACTGTATAAATACAATATTATTTTCTATAGTATATATATCAATAAATATAAATAAATCACGGTATATGTATATATATTTATTTATTTACTTTGTAACTGAAGTTTATACCTCTTAATCCCCTTCCGTCTATTTTACCCATCCCCTACCATCAGTTTGTTTTATTTATGAGTCTCTTTCTGGTTGTTTAGTTGATTCCACATTTAAGTGAAATCATGTGGTATTTGCCTCTCTGTGTCTGACTTACTTCATTTAACATAGTGTGCTCCAGGTCCACCAATGTCATGAATGGCAAGGTTTCATTCTTTCTTACGGCCGAGTAGTAGTCCGTTATTTATACATGCAGGAATATACATGTACACACATACACACCGCCACTTCATTGTTTTTTTTTGTTTGTTTGTTTAAAAAAAAGACTTTATTTATTTGACAGAGAGAGAGGGAACACAAGCAGGGAGAATAGGAGAAGGAGAAGCAGGCTTCCCACTGAGCAGAGAGCCCATGTAGGGCTTGATCCCAAGACCCTGGGATCATGACCTGAGCCTAAGGTAGACACTTAAGACTGAGCCCCCCGGGTGTCCACCCCCACATCAGCTTTATCCATTCATCTATCCATGGACACTTAGATTGCTTCCGTATCCTGGCTATTGTAAGTAATTCTGTACTTTTAGGCTTCCTATAGAAAGAATTTCATGTGTTACAAAGTATCAGCAGCCCATGCCTAGTTGAGGTTTTGTTTGAATTAGTTATTTCAGAATTATTTCTTTGAGTTGCTGAGAGTCTCCGTGAGGTGCTTGCTTCACACGGGAATTCATGGACCAATACTCCAGGGACTGGGCCATTTTTAACCTCATAGGGCACAGTCTTAATAGGAAGAAAGGAGAAAAAGGATAGTGATTGAAAGCATTGAGAAAAAATTTCTCAAAGTATTTAATAGTCTCTCTTCATTTCAATATTCAATATTACCTATATGAAATTTTCAACTGAGAAGTCTTAATCATTATAATGATTAATAAAATTGTGCTACCTTTTAGGCTACAAGTAGCCAGGTTACTTGTCCAACTTAGAGAAGGCATGAGTAGAGTGGGTGACCCATCATCCCAGTCTGCCTGAGACTGTCAAGGTTTTAGTACTGAAGGTCCCATGGCCCAGGAAACCACTCAGTCTGGGGCAAAATAGGACAGTTGGTCACCTTCTGCGGACTACAAGGAAGGGGGGACACAGATCTTAGCTCCAAGATACTTCCCCAGTAAACTCTCCTTTGGGTCCCTATTATCTGCCTGAGAAGATATCCTTGCTGGAGACCACCAACAGGAAAGGAGCTTTGCCTGATGCCAGAGAAGATTCTTTCAATCCTGGAGGTTAGCCAAGCTGCAGACAACTAAAACGTTAGTCCTGAAGAGCCCCTGACAACCGGACACATCATTTATGTGGCGTTCACCTGGCGGTCACTGCTTTATTAACCCCTTCCATCCTGTTCCAGGTGCCAGTTACCGCCAGCAGTGCGCGAAGTCCTTCGCATACATCATTTTACATGGCAAACTGCTATATGGATTATATGGGTTATAAAACTGGTTAAATTGGGGCGCCTGGGTGGTTCGGCAGGTTAAAGCCTTTGCCTTTGGCTCAGGTCATGATCTCAGGGTCCTGGGATCCAGCCCTGCATCGGGCTCTCTGTTCAGCGGGGAGCCTGCTTCCCCCTCTCTCTCTGCCTGCCTCTCTGCCTGCTTGTGATCTCTCTCTCTGTCAAATAAAATCTTTTAAAAATATTTAAAAACCCAATCTGGTATAGTATTTGCAGCTGGTGCTTTCATAATGGTGTTACCAACCTGAGGAACAAGCATCCGGAGACCCAGTGAGAGGGCTGTCAGCTGTGGAGGACCCTGAGCTGAGGTGCCCAGACCTCCCTCTGGAGAGAAATGACTGATTTTACCAGCTCTTGGGAGTGCTGATTGCCCTCAGGTATGAGCCCTCTTTGGGGATTGCCTTTTCTAAAGAAAGCTGCCTTGCCCAAGGTTACTCCTTCCAGAGGCATCCACCTTCCCGATGTCTGATTGGTGTGAGGGTGCAGGGGTCTGGCTCTCTCATTTTCGTCTCATCTGAGGAGCCATTCTGGAGGCATCTCCATTCCAGAACTCCGCACGGTATGTTGAGACTTCCTTGGGACTGTATGAAGATCAGCTTCTCAGTCCATCTCACTCTGCTTCCTTCTTTCTCGTCCACTGGTATTGGTCCCCAAAGCAGTCTAGTTACAATCCTGCCTCATTCCTGTGTATTCTCCAGTCAATGCAACCTGCACTACTACTGTCATCCACCCAGCTTGCTCAAGCCAGAAATCTGAGAAGCCCCCTAGGTCCCTTTCCTTTACCCACAAACACCCTCCCCATCCAATCACCAAAGCCCCCTCTCTCTCCATTTCAGTCGCAGCCATCATAATCCAGTTCACCCCCATCTGTCATGCACGGAAACTATTTCAGTAGTGGCTCATTTCTTTTCCTATCTTTACCTTTGCCTGGATCAAAGTGACTTATTTTTTTTTTTTTTAAAGATTTTTATTTATATATTTGACCAGGAGAGAGAGATTACAAGTAGGCGTAGAGGCAGGAGGTGGGGGCGGGGCGAGGAAGCAGGCTCCCTGATGAGCCCAGAGCCCGATGTGGGGCTAAATCCCAGGACCCTGAGACCATGACCTGAGCTGAAGGCAGAGGCTTAACCCACTGAGCCACCCAGGTGCCCCAAAGTAACTTATTTTTTAAAATAATTTTATTATTTTCAATAGATTTATTGAGTTATACGTGACATACAATATGCCAGATATATAGAGAGATATAGATCTATCTATATGCGTATATAATTGTATATATTTGCATTAAATATATACATTTGTATATATACTTGTGCATAAAATTAATATATAATTTGTATATATTTGTATTAAAGATTTTATTTGAGAGAGAGGGAGAAGCAAACTCCCTGCTGAGCAGGAAACCCCACTAGGGCCGACCCGAGGACCCCGGGACCTTAACGTGAGCTGAAGGTGATGCTCAGCGGACGGAGCCAGCCGGACGCCCTGCTGGATACGCGTGAAGTGCACAAGCTGAAGCGGCACCGGCGGCCGTCACCGGCCCAGGTTCCCCGGCTGCACGCGGCGAACGGCGGGTCCACGAGAACCAGCTCCGCCAGCCGTCCACCCGCGCGCACCGGCGTGGGTGACAACTCAGTGTCCCAGCACCTCCGCGCCAGCCTCACCCCTTTCCGAGGTGACCCCGCGGCTGGTGCAGGCCACCGACAGGCCCGCGCGGGGCATCGTGGGGGCCAGGCCAGCTCACAGGCTTGGGTGCTGGAGCGAGAGGCCCGCCCGCACGAGCACCGCACGAGCACCGCGTGAGCACCGCACGAGCACCGCATGAGCACCGCGTGAGCACCGCACGAGCAGGGCGTGAGCACCGCGTGAGCACCACACGAGCCCCGCGTGAGCACCGCACGAGCACCGCACGAGCAGGGCCTGAGCACCGCACGAGCCCCGCGTGAGCACCGCACGAGCAGGACACCAGCAGGACACGAGCAGGGCGCGCAGAACCGCTGCCCCCGCGCATGCGCTGCCTGCTTGCGGCGGCCGGGAACCCGCACGCGGTGCAGCCCCACGACCGGACCCCAGCGTGGGCTGGCGCGGTGCTGTCTTCGCCCGCCGGAAGGCCGCCCCGCCCGGCCCCGCCCCGCCCCTGCCGCCCTGTGGGGCTGTGCTCTGCCCCCCGCGACCCCCACCTCCAGGTCGGGGGAAATGAAGGGTTTGGAGGGGGAGGAAAAACAATGCGTGCGGGTACACAAACCTTGACGCGCGTGTGTCCGTGAGAAACTGTTGCACAACCGACGTAATAAAGTATCCACCGCTTTTATTTTATTTTCCAGATGGCAGAGGCTGCGCAGGCTACTCGGAAATGCATAGATAAGCCGTAGAAAGTGGAAAAAGAAATTCTCTCTCTCTCTCTCTTTTTTTTTTAAAGATTTTATTTATTCGTTTGACAGAGAGACACAGCGAGAGGAGGAAGCAGGCCTCCCGCCAAGCAGGGAGCCTGATGCGGGGCTCGATCCCAGGATTCTGGGATCATGACCCGAGCCGAAGGCAGTCCCTAAAGGACTGAGCCACCCAGATGCCCCCAGAAATTCTCTTCACCCTCCCTTTGGGTCATCTTTTAAAATTTGAATCCTAACAAGTTTTTTCCTTGTCTTAAATTCCTTTAATTGCTTCAGTTCCTTTATTATTTATTTACTTATTTATTCATTTTTGTATCCAAAATTTCTTTATTGGGGGGCGCCTGGGTGGCTCAGTGGGTTAAGCCACTGCCTTCGGCACAGGTCATGATCTCAGGGTCATGGGATCGAGTCCCGCATCGGGCTCTCTGCTCAGCGGGGAGCCTGCTTCCTCCTCTCCCTCTGCCTGCCTCTCTGCCTACTTGTGATCTCTCTCTGTCAAATAAATAAACAAAATATTTTAAAAAAACAAAAACAAAAACAAAAACAAAAAAATAAACACAAAATCTGTTTATTGGGATAGCCTTGCTGGTTGGTGCCTGGCTAAAGACGGTGGTGATTCTGTTCCATGGGGGCCCCCTCATGTTGGGGAATTAGGAGCTGGGGCTCTGCTCCAGGCCCTTCCTCTCTTGCTTCCCCTTCCCAGAGTGGTGGAGGAGGTCCTTCCTATGGGGCATGTTCTCACAGGGACGTGGAAACTGCTGGAAAGGCAACTGCCTTTTTTTTCCCCCTAAAATTCTATTTATTTATTTATTTATTTATTTGACAGACAGAGATCACAAGTAGGCAGAGAGGCAGGCAAAGAGAGAGAGAGAGAGGGAAGCAGGCTCCCCGCTGAAGAGAGAGCCCAATGCGGGACTCAATCCCAGGACCCTGAGATCATGACCTGAGCCGAAGGCAGAAGCTTAACGCATTGAGTCACCCAGGCGTCCCAAAGCAATTACCTTTCAATAAAGACAAAAACCTTTACCTGAAGGCTCGGTGCCATCCCCATACTCACCTTTCCTCATCCGCTCATCTGGTGGGGCTCTCCATTTCCAGCCCTAGAGGATTGGATTTTCAACCAAATCAGTGTTGCCTCGCTCATCTTGCCTCAGGGCCTTCTCCCCACTTTGTCCTTTTCCTCTGTTTTCATGCCCCCTCATTAGCATATTCCTAAATGTGAATGAATATTTTAAATAACTGCTAATTAACAATTATTGAACTCTTACTTTTAGTCAGGTTCTATGCTCTGCACACCTTGTATCTCTTCAGCCTTACAAAACCTGTGATGGGTATTATTCTCCTTATTTTGCGGATAAGGAACTGGGACTTTCCCAAAGTTGTGTAATTAAGAAATGAAGTGGCTAAATCCTTACACTAAGGTAAGTACCTGTGGATAGCCTCCTGTGTAACAGCCTCCAGTTTTCTTGTAGAAACTGCTATTGCATTCATGATCTGTTTTTTCTGCTTTTGTGTGTGTGTGTGTGTGTGTGGTTTTTTTTTTTTTTAAGATTTTATTTATTTGACAGACAGAGATCCCAAGTAGGCAGAGAGGCAGGCAGTGGGGGGTGGGGAGTAGACTCCCTGCTGAGCTCTATCCCAGGACCCTGGGATCATGACCTGAGCCTAAGGCAGAGGCTTTAACCCACTGAGCCAGCCAGGCGCAGTTTTAATTAGGCTCCATGCCCAGCGTGGAGGTCAACGTAGGGCTTGAACTCATGATCCTGAGATCAAGACCTGAGCTGAGATCAAGAGTCAGACACTTAACCAACTGTCACCCAGACACTTAACCAACTGTCACCCAGTGCCCCTGCACTCATTATTAAATGTCTGTTTTCCCATGTCAACTGGAAACTGTATGAAGACAGAGTCCATGTGTGCTCTGCTGGGGCCCTAGAGCATAGTAAACGCTTATTACACCCTTGAGTGGAAGTATAAATGGCTAGATGTCGCTACTGGAATTTGTAGAGTGACTTAGTGGCAATGGCTTGGAGTACCCGGCGGGCTCAGTCGGTAGGACATGCAACCCTTGCTCTCAGAGTCAGGAGTTCAAGCCCCGTGTTGAGAATGGAGCCTACTTAAAACAAAACAAAACAACACAACAAAACAGATTCTTGTGTCTCACTTGTTGGAGTTTCTGACAAAGATCTGGGATTTTCCTGGGAACTTGTGTTTTAAAAGAACTCTTCACATGATCCTGAAGCACTGCTCTGGGAAAGCAAACATACTGAAGACGCTGTTTCTATTCACAGAGAAGATGGAGTGGGGGTGCTGGGGGCTCAGTCAGCTCAGACCTGCCTTCTGCTCAGGTCATGATCCTGGGGTTCTGAGTGGAGCCCCACATCAGGCTCCCTGCTCAGCAGGGAGTCTGCTTGTCCGTCTCCCTCTGCCCCTTACCCCTGTTCATGGTCTCTCTCTCAAATAAATAAATAAATAAAATCTTAAAACAAAAAAACCAGATTGGGTGAAGGACATAGTTAATAAGGAAAATTTAATCAAGTTGCATTGTTACCAAACAATCTATCATAGTTGCTAATTCAGGAGATGAAGGGGAGCCCTGGCATGCATGCTGGGCAAATGGAAAGTGTAGCTCCTGGCTGGGTTTTCTAACACTGTTGCTGGGCAGACTTGGATAAACTCATCACAAGAGAAGCCAGTAACTCAAGAGATGATGGTTTGGAAAAGAGAATGGGAGACATTCATTTCAGGTGCCAGCAGCGGGGTGGGGGGGTTGCAAGGCTCAAGCCTTAATAACTGGCCTCAAGATGGACATCTAGAGCTTGACAGAGAGCTTTCAGGGCTACGTGTAAGAGAGCAGGGCAGAGAGCGCATGGTCACAGGTGCGGGTCAGTGTGTGTTTGGCCCACAATCATGGGTGGGGAAGGGGATGTGTGGGGTGTGGTCTAGTAGACATTCCGTTGCTATCACGGCTTTTCTAGTCTGGTGGTTGGAATGTTCTGTTCCTTGCAAAACATCTTCGTCAATGTCTCCAGAAAGTGCGATAAGAAATAAGCACAATAGGTTTTTAGTTAGAG
The DNA here is from genome assembly GCF_022355385.1 of Mustela nigripes. Taxonomy (NCBI): domain Eukaryota; kingdom Metazoa; phylum Chordata; class Mammalia; order Carnivora; family Mustelidae; genus Mustela; species Mustela nigripes. The sequence goes on along the minus strand of NC_081566.1, from coordinate 3,240,461 downwards.
CCTGAGTTAAGCAGTCTAGTCTCTTTCTGGTTTTAACTGTTGGGCTCTACAGTGGAGCAAGAGGGCTCACTGACTATGTCTCAGGATTTCTTTTCCTTCAGTGCCTACGGCCCTTGGTGGCGCCGCTTTGAAGAATGAAGAGGTAGACCAGATGAGGAGTGGTGGGCAGCAAAGCCAAGTTTATTGAGTGATAGTGCAAAGCTCCCAAAGAGGGAGGGAACCAGAGAGGGTTGCCTTTGGAGTTTCTAAGTCTAGGGGCTCTTTTGCAGAACTATCTTAAGCAACCAGGGTGTGCTAAGGCACGCCAGTTAGGGCTTTGATTGCGGGTCTATCTGTTGGGTTAATGTTCACATGCTGACGTGTTCTCGGGCTGACATCTGGGGATTTACGTCTTAACTGCCTCAGCTCATGATGATGACATGGAACTATCTCAAGCAACCAAGGTGTGCCAATCAGAGCTTTGATCGTGGCTCCGTCTCCCTTTTAGGTTAATGTTCATATGCTGATGGTCTTGTCTAAGCTGCAGAACAGGGTGTTAGTGCTGTTTTGTCTTAGCTGGTCCTGACTCCATGTTTTCTTGATGGGAATATATGTATCTATCTATGTATATCTTTATTTATGTAGGATCTATTTTATCTATGTATATCTTTATCTATTTATCTAGGATCTATCTATCTATCTATCTATCTATCTATCTATCTATCTATCTATATTATGTGTATCCCTGCAACATAACTGCCCAACTAACTCCTAACAATAACATTAATTTCTTTGTTGTTGTTGGTTTGATTTTGGCTCTGGGTAAGATAAATTTATTTACGCATACCATCCCTCCTGCAATATAGCTGAAGTCTTCATGGAAAGGGTCAAGTGACATTGTTTTATTCATGTTAGCATTGTTGGGAGTAAAGATGTGCTGGTAGAAGAATTTGTGGGCTAATAGAATGTGCCAGTATACGAGCTGGTAGGTAATTAGAAGCTTACATGATAAAATAAAGTCTACTTAGGTCTAGTAAATTCCAGGCCAGGGAAAGATGAAATAAAATTGTCTGAAGAGGGATGACATCCTTACCAAGTAGGCTATCTCTCCAGAAGAATCAGCGCTTCACTGATGTGTAAATATATCGATCAGTGCCTCTCTAGCAATATTTAGAAAACACTCACATTACCAAAAATCTACCCCTAGTGACCCATCCTATGGCTTGTCCTCTGGCTCCCTTCAAAGTTGAGAATGGGAGATAGCAGGGGTGCTGCATGTCTTCACCTGCACACACACAAATTCAGCATGCCCCGAGTAGGGGGTGTACAGATTTGGAACAGCAGGAAGTGTACTGAGTGCGGAGCAGAGGCCCCTCTAAGAGAAAACTGTTGGGCTGGCAGGAAGGGCTACCAAAGATGGCGAAAGTTCCCGCCACAAGACCTGAGCTCGGACAGGAGAACAAAGGCCCAAGCAGGAACCTGAGACCCCCGCCCCGGGCTCCTGTGGACCAATGGGATCCCGATGAGCAGGCGGGATATCCAAATAAGGGAAACTTGCCAAAAGACCCCTGAGCTTTCCCCAAGACCCCTTAAAAGCCCCCTCCTCCCTGCCTTGGGCGCGACTTCCGCCACTCTGCTTTCCAGAGTCGCAGAACCTCGCCCGAGGGTGCCCACCTCCTCCCGGCGCAACTTTCCTGGCTCCCCTTCTCCTGAGCCCTGAAACTTCGCGGGAGAGCGTTTTTAATAAATCTTGCCTTGCACCCACTTTGCCTGGTGTTGTGTTTATCTCGCCAGAAAAAACTTTACAAAAACATTGCTCCTACTCAGTTCCAGATGTGGATGGTCACGTATTTGTTGCATTTAACAGGTTGGGAATTTAATAAATGGTATATTCGAAGAGTTTGGTTCCAACGTTAAAAGTGATCAGATATGACTGAATTTCTGTTGTGTATGGACATTCTAGACATTCCAACAGAAGAAAACCATTGGTGCTTTGACTGAGTTTACCCACAGCCAAGCATGCCACAAGCTCGCTCAGACTCCCTGGTTTTTGTTTTTTTTTTTTTAAGATTTTATTTATTTACTTGAGAGAGAGACAGTGAGAGAGAGCATGAACGAGGAGAAGGTCAGAGAGAGAAGCAGACTCCCCATGGAGCTGGGAGCCCGATGCGGGACTCGATCCCAGGACTCCAGGATCATGACCTGATCCGAAGGCAGTCGTCCAACCAACTGAGCCACCCAGGCGTCCCAACTCCCTGTTATTAGTGTCTGCTTTGAGTGTGGGTCCATTAAGAGAAACAGAGGCCCAAGGTGAAGTCACTTGCCCTCAGGTTAGCAAACCAAGATTAAGAACAGTTTCCAACTCTCCCAAGGGTGGAATTTTAAGACAATCAACCTGGAATATTTCTGGTGGACCCGCTGAGGTAGTCTCTCCATCCCTCGCTGCACCCCCCAACAAAGGAAGATGAGATAATCTGCACAAGAAGGGCCCTGCTCTTCCCGGTAGGGGAAGATGAACTGGCCTGACCCGATACTTTTGTTTAGCTAATAATGTTTTGCCCCACCTTCCTCCCTATAAAAATCTTTCTGTACCTATTTTCGAGGGGCTGCTCAGTAGTTGCTGGGTAAAGTACCTCTCGTGCCCGAACTGCTTTGCAAAACCAATTTGGTCTTGAAATTAACTTGTTGAATTTTATTTTTTTAACAGAATGTGGCCTGTCCCCCAATTCCCATTTATTTATACACTTTTTGTGATTTTTGCATTTGTAGCTGTGAGTCTCAGGGTGCTTTGTTCTACCTTTGTGTGGCAGGTGATTGAGTCACAGGATAGACTGTTAACACCAGACCTGCCCAGTGACTAAGTAAGAGCTGCGTCCAAGGTCATGGACGTAGGCTCTGACAGTCACCCTACTACAGCTTGACATTTACCTTCTAAATTTAAAATTTTGGATGATTGACCCAAAAAAGCTTTCTTCCCCCTGAAAAAGTATGGTTAAATAAATCAAATTGATGTTGAATTAAAATACCAGGAAGAAATGGCTAACTAAAAAGAACAGGATATGATTAATAGTTTTGATTCATAGCCTATTTTTATCCTCTTCTGGAATTTGAATATCCAGATTTGTATTTGCAGAGCAATAAGAGAAAAGTGAGATTGGAATCTTTAGTTTTGAAATTCTCTTTTGAATTAGCTTTATCAAAAGACTATCCCTTGAGAATTTGATCTTTTTTTTTTTTTTAAAGAGATTATTTATTTATTTGTCAGAAAGAGAGAGAAAGCACTCAAGCAGGCAGAGACTGAGAGAGAGACAGGCTCCCTGCCAAGCAAGGAGCCTGATGCAGGACTCAATCCTAGGACCCTGGGATCATGACCCGAGCCAAAGGCAGCTGCTTAACGCACTGAGCCACCCAGGCGTCCCGAGAATTTGATCTTAATTAGTGAATACTCTCAGTTATTTCTCTTGGACTAGAAGTTAACCTATATAAGAATTCATTGTTAATTTTACGGGGTGTGATTGTGGTTATATTGTTTAACAATCCTCATCTCAGGGTGCCTTGGTGGCTCAGTCAGTTAAGCGTTTGCCTTAGGCTTGGGTCAGGATCCCAGCTTGAGTCCCGAGTTGGGCTCCTTGCTCAGTGGGGAGCCTGCTCCTTCCTCTCCCTCTGGGGCTTGCTTGCTTATGCTCTCTCTCTCTCTGCTGTCTCTCTCTCAAATAAATAAATAGAATCTTAAGAAAAAGTCCTCATCGGGGCACCTGGGTGACTCAGTGGGTTAAAGCCTCTGTCTTCGGCTCAGGTCATGATGCCAGGGTCCTGGGATCAAGTTCCGGATAGGGCTCTCTGCTCAGTGGGGAGCCCATTTCCTCTTCTCTCTCTGCCTGCTGCTCTCCCTACTTGTGATCTCTGTCAATATAAATAAATAAAATCTTAAAAAAAAAAAAGAAAAAATCTTCATCCTTTAGAGATATATATATATAGAATATGTGTAGGTAAAATGATGTAACACCTTGGGTTTCACTTTAAAAATATTCTAGCCAAGGAATGCCTGGACGGCTCAGTTGCTAGAACAAGCCCCATGCTGGGCGTGGGGCTTACAAAAAAATAACCAAAAAAAAAAAAAAAAAAAAACCACCAAAAAAACCCCAAACCAAAACCTTGAAAAATATTCCAGCCAGGGGCACCTGGGTGGCTCAGTGGGCTAGGCCTCTGCCTTCAGCTCAGGTCATGATCCCAGGATCCTGGGATCGAGCCCCGAATTGGGCTCTCTGCTCAACAGGGAGCCTGCTTCCCCCCCCCCTGCCTGCCTCTGTGCCTACTTGTGATCTCTGTCTGTCAAATAAATAAATGAAATCTTTTTAAAAAAATAATGTTCTAGCCAAACAAGATAAAGCAAGAAGAAAATGGGGAAATACATAGGTGATAAGAATGGCAGAACTGTACCCCAATGTTTATAGCAGCAATGTCCACAATAGCCAAACTATGGAAAGAGCCCAGATGTCCATCAACAGATGAATGGATAAAGAAGATGTGATGTAGATATACAATGGAACACTATTCAGCTATCAAAAAAAAAAAAAAAAAGAAATCTTTCCATTTGCATTGATGTGGATGCAAGTAGACGATGTTAAGCTAATTGAAGTAAGTCTGTCAGAGAAAGACAATTATCATATGATCTCCCTCATATGTGGAATTTAAGAAACAAAACAGGGGGGATGCCTGGGTGGCCCCGTTGGTTGAGGATCTGCCTTCAGCTCAGGTCATGATCCCAGGATGGGTCCCACATGGGGCTCCTTGCTCAGCAGGGAGCCTGCTTCTCTCTCTGCCTGCCCCTCCCCCTTATGCTCTTTCTCTCTCTCTGACAAATAAACTACGAAAATCTTAAAAAAAAAAAAAAAATGAAAGGAACAAATCAGGGGCACCTCGGTGGCTATTGGTTGGGCATCTGCCTTCAGCGTGGGTATTGATCTTTGGGTCCTGGGATGGAGCCTGGCGTTGGGCTCCTTGTTCAGTGGGGAGCCTGCTTCTCCTTCTCCCTCTCCTGGGTATTTACCCAAAGAACACAAAAACCATAGATTCAAAGATGTACATGCCACCCCTATGTTTATAGCAGCATTATTTACAATAGCCCAAGTGTCCGTGGATAGATGAATGCATAAAGAAGACGTTATATATATATATATATTCATATCAAATAGAATATATATGTGTGCATATATAATGGAATATATGGAATATTGAATAATGGACTACTAGCCATAAAAAAATGAAATCTTGCCATTTGCAAGGACCGCAAGGACATGGATGGAACTAGAGAGGATCATGCTAAAGGAAATGAGTCAGAGAAGGGCAAATACCATATGCTTTCACTTATACGTGGAATTTAAGAAACAAAACAAATGAGCAAAGGGGAAAAAAAAGACAAACCAAGAAATAGACTTTTTTTTTTTAAAGATTTTATTTATTCATTTGACAGACAGAGATCGCAAGTAGGGAGAGAAGCAGGGAGAGAGAGAGGAGGAAGCAGACTCCCTGCAGAGCAGAGAGCCCAATGTGGGACTCGATCCCAGAACCCTGGGATCATGACCCGAGCTGAAGGCAGAGGCTTGAACCCACTGAGCCACCCAGGCGCCCCCAAGAAATGGACTTTTAATTATAAAGAACAAACTCATGGTTACCAGAGGGGAGGTGGGTGGGGGGATGGCTTAAATAGGTGGTGGGGATTAAGGAGTGCCCTTGCGGAGATGAGCGGGTGTTGTATGGAGCTGGTCCATCAGTGTATTGTACACCTGAAACTAATCTGTATGTTAACTAACTGGAATTAAGATAAAAAACAAAAAGAATGGCAGATGGTTGTTTAAGATTGATGATAGATATGTGGGAGTTAATTATGTTCTTTCCATGCATTAAAAAAAAAATCCACAATACTAAGTTCTTAAAAAGGTTTTTCTCAGTAACACACTCTACATTATATTTTTGTTTTGCTTTGTTTTAGCAATCTTTTTATTTTTGGCAAAACTACCACATCTAGAACGTAAACACAATGAGAATGGCCCTGTCCCATTCTTTATTTAGCACCCATTTAATGAGTAACCTATGTTTGGTGCAGTTGCTGCTTGAGGCAAAGGGATTTGAAAAGAGCACATGATCTGGTCACCAGAAACCAGTCACATTTCTGCTCTTCAGTTTCCCTATTGGAAAATGAGCAAACAAAATGGGATGACACTAGTAATCCCCTTACAGTTCTGTGTCTTTGAGTCTGGCTTCTTGAGAATATGAACTGTAATCTTTCGATGGAGACAGCATAAAACAATTAGATTTTAAATACCTATGCACTTAATAATAGGTGACTTCAAAGCACATGTCTGTTCCTTCTTGTGATAAGAGGACAACGTGGCATTCCCTTCCCTGTGAACTATCCTTTGCTTTTTCTCCTGGTGTTGGTTTCTTTCCAAGAATAATCTGGGATCTTTAGGCAACAGTTGTATGGGAAAACTACCCTTCCAAAATTTATGGTATTCTATGATAACATATTAATAAACATTTTTGGTAATTTAACTCAGTTTAGAGGTTTTTTTAAAATGAGAGTTAATGCATTTTCAAATTTAATATGATAATTTTCCTTAGCTGTAAGGAAAAGTGAAATCAGAAACACACTTAACAGGATACGCCAGGTGCAATTTGATACTCAGTTATTAGGACATCGGGAAGACTTAAAACTTAAATATTGACATAGCATAAAAAGAGCAAATACCAGGCTGTTCTGAAGAAATGAATTTAAAGTAAATGTAGCGACTTAAAAAAAATGTGTTTAGCAGAAGCATGAGAAAAATGTGTTTACAGAGTTGAATGTTGCTGTGGAGAATACAGAAGTTAAATATATACATATATATTTATGTATGTATAACAAAAAAAGATAAACGACCTCCTACAAAACCATCTTTGCTTTGAAGCTTTTTGCACTAAATCAGAATTGTTATATCTCTGTATTCTTTGGTTGATTTTTGTTGGTATTGTTAATTACATATAACACTTTTTGTTTGTTTGTTTGGTCTAAGTAGATGTCACACCCGGCATGGAGCCCAACACAGTGCTGGGATTGATGACCCTGAGATCGAACCCTGAGCTAAGACAGAGTCAGGTGTTTAACAGACTGAGCCACCCAGGTACCCCTGTAAGGAATAGTTCTGTTAAATACTGTCCAAATAGTATTCTACTGAAGGAGGCCTAGAGATATATTTTGTAGCCAACATGAGTAAATGTGTATCTTTTTCTCAATCTCTGCTTGGGGACTGGGAGTATACACTGCAGCTATATGCCTTAGTTAACTTTTTTATTGGCGAGGAGGTGGGATTATGTTCATAGGAACAAACATAGGTAAGTTGGTAACTAGCACTCTTCTTCTGACAAATGAAAGAAAATGCCCATTTTTTTACACCCAGCCCCTTTTGTCATTCTTTCTCCCTTCCTTCCACAAACATGTATTGACCTCTTTCTGTATGTGAACTTTTAGGGTTTAGGGAAGTGGGGATAGGGATGTGGAAGAGAGGAGAATGACACCAAGAAAGTCATGGATTCTAGAACCGAACCATATCCCATTGCCTTATGGAGCCATGGCTCAGTGCTCTGATTCTCTCCTAAGCTCTGGAATTCCATTTCCAATTTTTAATTTGATTTTTTTCTAGCTAGCATTTGCTAACAATTATTGTTGAGGTTTACAGGCATTCTTCAAACTCTCTTCAGAAACCCTTATAAGACCGATACTCTGCCCACTTTGCAATAAGGAGATACAGATTTAGATCAGTTAAGTAAATCGCTGAGCTGGGATTCAAATCAAGTCTGTTTGTTGGCAGACACCTGTGTTTTTTTTTTTTTTTCTTTTTTCTTTTACCAGCTCATCACTCTGTAGTACCAGGATCTTCATCCCAAATGTCTGTAGAAAAAATTGAAGGTCTAGTGAAGACTGTAGGGGCCCTCAGTAGCTTGGAATACCTGAAGTGTTGGGAGCTGGTGATCAGCTCCACCAGCTGAAGCCAGGCCATTGGTATCACATTGGTTCTGATCTTTAGAAAGTAGCTGAATACGGAATTTTATTTTTTATTTTTAAAGATTTTATTTATTCATGAGAGAGAGAGAGAGAGAGAGAAAGCGTGAGAGTGAGCGCAGGAGTCTGGGGAAAGGCAGAGGGAGAAGTAGACGCCCCACTGAGCAGGGAGCCTGGTGCAGGACTCGATCCTAGGATCCTGGAATCATGACCTGAGCCGAAGGCAGACACCCACCAGACTGAGCCATCCAGGCACCCCTAAATATAGATTTTTTTTAAACTTCTTAATGTCTTTTCAGCGTAACAGTATTCATTGTTTTTTGCACCACACCCAGTGCTCCATGCAATCCGTGCCCTCTCTAATACCCACCACCCGGTCCCCCAAACCCCCACCCTCCTCCCCTTCAAAACCCTCAGATTGTTTTTCAGAATCCATAATCTCTCATGGTTTTTAAGTGAAATCTCCCAGTTGTTAAATGATGTTATTTAATTTTGCACACTTTTTTTTTTTTTAAATGTGAAGGCCAAACAAAGCATGTCAACCTTAACACTTCTGCAACTGTATTCATCTTTCCCCTTCAAACCTGTTCACATTCCTGCCCATGTCGCAGTAGGGGTATCTCTAGCCGCAGAATGTATGGGCTTCAAAACTGAAGGTGTTTCTTCTTCCCCACTTCATCCCACATTCCCAACCCCAGAATTATCGCTCAAATCTGATACTCCTCTCTGCCCACCCTCCCCCCAGCTACTGTCTTTGGTCAAGTTCTTACTTCTGTCTGCACTGGGGCAATACCTTTTCCCTGGTATCCTTACTTCCAAACTTTCTTCTCTGCAAAACTGCTGGTTAAATTAAAAAAAAAAAAAATGGCCCCAAATCAATGGATATAAAGGACAAACTGTTAAAAAGATAAGTTGGGGAAAATTGGCTCACTATATGAAGAAAATTAAAACTGGATCCCCACCTAACACCATATGGGAGAGTGGATTCTGGGTGGGTTAAGGATCTAAATGTAAAAGGTAAAATGATAAAGTTAAAAGAAGAGCATGTAGGAGAATATCTTTGTGATTTTGGTTCAGAGACGACTTTCTTAAACCAAATAAAGCAAAAGCCTCAAGCGTAGGAAAAAAATTGACAAATGTGATTATATTAAAACTGAGTATTTCTGTAAATGTTGTTAACAGATGAAATAATAAGAAAAGGTATTTGTAGTGTCTAAACCAACCTAAGGATTAATATATAGAATACTTAATAATACTTCAGCGAAAGATAGCAACGCCAGTGAGGGAAGAAATGGACTAAGGATTAAAAATACAGCCCAAAGGGGTGCCTGGGTGGCTTCATTGGTTAGGCGACTATCCTCAGCTCATTCAAGATCCCGGGATCAAGTCCTCCATAGGGGTCCCAGCTCCATGGGGAGTCTGCTTCTCCCTCTGACCTTCTCCCCTCTCATGCTCTCTTTCACGCTTTCCCAAATAAATAATAAAATTTTTAAAAATACGGCTCAAGGAAATTTCTAGAAGAGGAAACTTGAAGCGATAATAAGCATACGAAGAGAAGCTCGTCATTGGTGATGAAAGAAATGCAGATAAAAACAGCAATGAAATGTCAGTTTATATTGATGGGACTAGCAGATGTGAGAAAGTGTAGGTGGGGTGAGGGAATTCAGCCGCCCTCCTGTAGTCCTGGTGAGAGTGTGAAGTAATGCAGGGGTTTGCGGGCAGCCTGGCACGATCCCATCAAACTAAGTACACATAGGCCCTGTGAACAGTAATCGTGCTCCTGAGTATGAATTCCCAAGGACGTGTTCTACAGATGTGTGATGAGACACCCGGAGATGTTTAGTGAAGTTGTTTTTTGTTCTGTCATATGGTCAGAACTGTGAGGAGCTGTGCCAACTGGGTGTCCATCCACGGGAGAGTGGAGAGTGAGACTTGAGGGATGTATACTCCTAAGTACAATGTAACAATATAATAAACAGATTAAATATACACACTGCCATGTGGCTCCATCTTTAAATCATAATATTTAGTTAAAAAAAAGAAGTAAAAGAGAATGAGTTATGTGACACACTACCATTTAGGTTAATGAAAAATACAGGCACTCTTCTATTTGATGAAGGGTTAGTATCTAAAATATATAAAGAACTGGGTGCCTGGGTGGCTCAGCGGGTTAAGCCGCTGCCTTCGGCTCGGGTCATGATCTCGGGGTCCTGGGATGGAGTCCCGCATTGGGCTCTCTGCTCAGCAGGGAGCCTGCTTCCCTCTCTCTCTCTCTCTCTGCCTGCCTCTCCATCTACTTGTGATTTCTCTCTGTCAATAAATAAATTAAAAAAAGAATCTTTAAAAAAAATAAAATAAAATATATAAAGAACTTATACAACTCAACACCAGTAACCCCACAAATAGTCTAATTAAAAATGGGCAGAAAAGGGGTGCCTGGGTGGCTCAGGCAGTTAAGCATCCATTTTGAAGATTCTTTCTCCCTCTCCATCTGCTCCTCTCTCTCTTGAATTAAAAAAAAAAATACGGGTAGAAGACAAGAACGGACATTTCTCTACAAAAGACATCCAGATGGCCGAAGACACATGAAAAACTGCTCAACATCATTCATCATCAGGGAAATGGAAATCAAAATAACAATGAGATAGCATCTCACACATGTCAGAATGGCTAAAATCAAAAACACAAGAATAACAAGTGTTGGCAAGGATGCAGAGAAAAGGGAAACCTCATACACTGGGGATCAGAATGTCAGTTGGTACAGCCCCTGTAGAAAATGGTATGGAGTTTCCTCAAAAAATTAAGAACAGAAATACTATATTATTTAGTAATTCTGCTGTTGGGGTACTTACCCAAAGAAAACAAAAAATATTAATTTGAAAGGATGTATGCACCCCTATGTTCATTGTAGCATTATTTATAATAGTTGAATTATGGAAGCAGCTCAAGTGTCCATTGATAGATGAATGGATAAAGTGCATAAAATGGACTATCACTCAGCCCTAAAAAGGAATGAAATCTTGCCATGTGCAGCATGGATAGATCTAGAAAGTATAATGCTAAGTGAAATAAGTCAGTCAGAGAAAGACAAATACAATATGATTTCACTCATGTGGAATTTAAGAAACCAAACAAAGAAAAAAGAGATAAACCCAAACACAGATTCTTAACTATAGAGAACAAACCGATGGTTACAGAGGAGAGGTGGGTAGGGGGATGGGTGAAATAGGCAAGGTTGGCTAAGAGCATAATTATCACAATGAGCACTGACTAATGTATAGAATTGTTGAATCACTTTATTTTACACCAGAAACTAAATAACACTGTATGTTAACTATACCGTTGTTAAAATAATAAAATAAAGACATGCACATTTTGTAAGAACACACACAAACAAGAACAAAAATACACAGATGAAAATATCATTAAGTGTTAGGGCACCTGAGTGGCTCAGTTGGTTAAGTGTCTGCCTTTCGCTCAGGTCATGATCTCAGGGTCCTGGGATGGAGCCCGGCATCAGGCTCCCTGCTCAGCTGGGGGTCTACTTCTCCCTCTCCCTCTCCTCCTCTGCCTGCTTCATGCTCTCTATCTCTCTCTCTCAGATAAATAAAATAAAAATCTTTTAAAAAAAGAAAAGAAAATATCATTAAATGTTAAAGGATTTAAGGAGTTAAGGGGATTGAGAGAGACTTTGAGGATAAAAAGAGAATAAATAAGGAATTTTTGTCCAGGGCGCCTGGGGGGCTCAGCGGGTTAAGCCTCTGCCTTTGGCTTCAGTCATGATCCCAACATCCTGGGATCGAGCCTCACATCGGGCTCTCTGCTCAGCGGGGAGCCTGCTTCCCCCACCTCTGCCTGCCTCTCTGCCTGCTTGTGATCTCTTTCTGTCAAATAAATAAATAAAATCTTTAAAAAAAAAATTTCGACTAGACAAAAAAATGGTGATAAGCCATGCATGACCTGTCGAGTGTGATTAACTCATCCTTGTGCGTCTGAGGGCCAATAAAGATCATACCCACCCCCAGCACGCAAACTCACTTTCCCCTTAGTACTCCCAAAATTAACTTTTCTCCATTGACTTTATCACCTGTAATTAAAAGTCAAATTTCATAATAATCTGTCCCTAATGTAGTCTCTTTCACCTGTCCCTGAAATTCTTGCCATTTGGGGTAAGTACCCCAACAGCAGAATTACTAAATTCTTGCCATTCCTGAATGTATTGTTTCCATCTTGAGTTTTAACTCCTTTATTGTATTGTGATAATTTGTGTACTGTTTGTTTTCTCGTTAGTTTGTGAGCTTCCGAAGTTTCCAAGGGCACATAAATTAAATACCCTATGGGTTTTATTTTTGTTTCTTTGTTTTTAAGATTTTATTTTTAAGTAATCTCCACACCCAATGTGGGGCTTGAATGTACAACTCCAAGATCAAGAGGCACATGCTCTACCAACTGAGCCAGCCAAGTGCCCCAGTGCTACATGGTTTTGCTCCTTAGGAAAACGGTGGCTTGTCAGATGATATGTCTGTTATCCATGTAGACAAGCATTTACTAAATGGTTTTTAAATGTTTGTTGAATTAAGTGATTACTCAGTGAATTATCAAATCCAGCTAAATCTGGATCCAGTCAAATCCCCAGTGTCTCCTGGAATTGAGTATTGCTGTGGAGAAATCTGAGGCCATCCTGACTTTTTTTCTCCCATATAAATGATTTAATCTTTGAGTCTGATAACTTTATTAGGATATGCCTTTTTGGATGAGTTTTTTTCTGGTACTTAGTAAGTTATTCCAATATGTACACTCATGTCCTCATTCGTTTCAGGAAAGTTTTCTTGAATACCCTGCACTGTTTATTATTGCATTATTTTGATTTTCTTCTTCAAGGATTTCAATTACGTAAATGTTGACATTCCTTGTATTGTAGATGTTCCTCTTTCTTTTAAAGATTTTATTTATTTATTTGACACAGAGACAGATCACAAGTAGGCAGAGAGGCAGGCAGAGAGAGAGGGGGGGAAGCAGGCTCCCTGCTGAGCAGAGAGCCTGATGTGGGTCTCGATCCCAGGACCCTGAGACCATGACCTGAGCTGAAGGCAGAGGCTTAACCCACTGAGCCACCCAGGCACCCGTGATCTTTCCTTTAAAATCTTTATTGCACTCTTCTTATTTTTATACTTTAGGAATCTTACGGTATTTTTCTTCTGGGTCTGTTCCCTCTCTGTTCTTTCTTTTTTCATTCTCATCTCTCTTGGGTTTACTTTTCCCCTGTACTTCTTTCATTTTGAATTTTATCTCCTAAGATTATCTTATCATCCCTTCCCAGAAGTCTTGTATTTTTGCTTGGAGTGTGTCTTCCAGAGTTGCAATTACTTTATTGACATTTCTTAAATTCATGGTGAAAATTTTAGATATACCTGTTTCTTTTAATTTTAATTTTAAAGATTTCCTTATTTATTTGAGGGGAGAGGGGACAGAGGGAGAGAATCTTCAAGCAGACTCCTGAGTGTGGAGCCTAGCATGGGGCTTGATCCCATGACCCATGAAATCATGACGTGACTCAAAGCCAAGAGTTGGACACTGAACTGACTGAGCTCCTTTAATTTTAATTTTCAAATTTGAGTATGGTTGATGTTCAATGTTACAGTGTTACATTAGTTTCAGGTGAGGAACATAGTGATTTCACATCTCTATATGTGATCCTATACCGACCACTTTCACCGGTTTCTTTATAGCTTTTTTTCCCCCCTTGGTCAGTGTGATTTGTTCATTGTGGTTTGTCATTGTTTTTACATTTTAAAAAAGTACATTTGTATCAATGCTGTGCTAGATCCTTCTTAAAAATTTTTATTATCTCTTTATTTATTTTTATTAGTTTCAGAGGTAGAATTTAGTGACTCATCAGTTGCATAGAACACCCAGTGCTCATTTCATCAAGTGCCTCCCTAATGCCTGTCAACCACTTACACCCCCCCCCCAAACCTCCCCTCCAGCAGCCCTTACTTTCTTTGCTATGGTTAGGAGTCTCTAAAGGTTTGCCCCCATCACAATTTTCATCTTATTTTATTTTTCCTTCCCTTCACCTATGTTTATCTGTTTTGCTTCTTAAATTCCACATGTGAATGAAATCATATGGCATTTTCTTCCTCTGATTTATTTCACTTAGCATGATACTCTCTAGTTCCAGCCATGTCATTGCAAATGCAAGATTTCAATGTTTTGATGGTTGAGTGATGCTCCACTGTACGCACGTAACTACCTCTTCTTTATCCATTCATCTGCCGATGGGCATCTGGGATCTTTCCATAGTTTGGCTGTTGTGGATGTTGCTGCTATAAACATTGGGGTGCACGTGCCTCTTCAGATCACTATGTTTGTGTCTCTTGGATAAATTTCCAGTAGTGTAATTGCTGGGTCGTAGGATAGCTCTATTTTAAATTTTTTGAGGAACCTCCATACTATTTTCCAGAGTGGCTGCACCAGCTTGCATTTCTGCCATCCTTGCCATGGGTTGTTAATTTTAGCCATTCTGACCTCTGTGAGGTGTCATCTCACTGTGGTTTTGATTTGTATTTCCCTGATGCTGAGTGATGTGGAGCATTTTTTCGTGTCTCTTGGTCGTTTGTATGCCTTCTTAGGAGAAATGTCTGTTCTGCCTCTTCCTTCCTTCCTTCTTTCCTTCCTTCCTTCCTTCCTTCCTTCCTTCCTTCCTTCTTTCTTTCTTAAAGATTTTATTTATTTATTTGAGGGAGAGAGAGGGAGAGCACAAGGGGGTGGGAGAGCAGAGGGAGAAGGAGAAGCAGGCTCCCCACTAAGCAGAGAGCCCAATGCCGGGCTCGATCCCATGACACTGAGATCATGACCCGAGCTGAAGGCAGACACTTCATGGACTGAGCCTCCCAGGCATCCCTTTCTGCCCATTTCTTTCTTTCTTTCTTTTTTTTTTTTTTTAAGATTTTATTTATTCATTTGACAGACAGAGATCACAAGGAGGCAGAGAAGCAGGCAGAGAGAGAGGAGGAAGCAGGCTCCCCGCTGAGCAGAGAGCCGGATGCGGGGCTCCATCCCAGGTCCCTGAGACCATGACCCCAGCGGAAGGCAGCGGCTTAACCCACTGAGCCACCCAGGCACCCCCATTCTGCCCATTTCTTGATGGGATTTTTTGTTGTTGTTTTGTTTTAGGAGTTGAGTTTGATAAGGACTTTAGAGATTTTTGGGTACCTGCCCTTATCTGATAAGACATTTGTGAGTCTCCCACTCCATAGGTTGCCTTTTATGTTTGTTGACTGTTTCCTTTGCTGTGCAGGTTTTTATCTTGATGAAGTCACAATAGTTCATTTTTGCTTTTGTTTCTCTTGCCTTTGGATTCCTGTCTAGCAAGAAATTGCTGTGGCTGAGGTCAAAGAGGTTGCTGCCTGTGTTCTCTAGGATTTAGATGGATTCCTGTCTCACATATAGACATATAGATCTTTCATCTGTTTTTATTTTATCTTTGTGTGTGGTGTAAGGAAATAGTTCAGTTTCATTCTTCTTCATGTGTCTGTCCAATTTTCCCAGCACCATTTGTTGAAAAGACTGTCTTTTCTCCATTGGACATTCTTCACTGCTTTGTCAAAAATCAGTTGAGCGTAGAGCTGAGGGTCCATTTCTGGGTTGTCTGTTCTGTTCCATTGATCTCTGTGTCTGTTTTTGTGCCGGTACCATACTGTCTTGATGATGACAGCTTTGTAATAGAGCTTGAAATCTGCAATTCTGATGCCACCAATTTTTGTTTTCTTTTTCAACATTCCTCTGGCTATTTGGGGTCTTTTCTGGTTCCATATAAATTTTAGGATTATTTGTTCTAGTTCTGTGAAAAATATTACTGGTATTTTGATAGGGATAGCAATGAATGTATAGATTACTCTAGGTCACACAAACATTTTTGTTCTTCCAACCCATGAACGTGGAATGTTTTCCCATTTCTTTGGATCTTCTTCAGTATCTTTCATGAGTGTTCTATAGTTGCCTAGTTCAGATTCTTTACCTCTTTGGTTAGGTTTATTCCTCGGTATCTTATGAGTTTCGGTACAATTGTAAATGGGATTGAGTCCTCAATTTCTCTTTCTTCTGCCTCATTGTTAGCGTTTAGAAATGCAGTCGACTTCTGCACATTGATTTAATATCCTGTGACCTTGCTGAATTCTTGTATCAGTTCTAACAATTTTTTTTGCTGGAATCTTTTGGGTTTTCTACATAGAGTATCATGTTGTCTGTTAAGAATGAACATTTGGCTTCTTTCTACCAGTTTGGATGCCTTTCATTTCTTCTTGTTTTCTGATTCCTGAGGCTTGGACTTCCAGTACTATCTTGAACAACAGTGGTAAGAGTGGACATCCCTGTCGTGTTCCTGACCTTAAGGGAAAAGCTCTCAGTTTTTCCCTGATGAGGATATTTGCTCTGGGCTTTTCATATATGGGTTTTATGATAATGAGGTATGTTCTTTCTCTCATCAAGAGAATTTTTAATCAAGAAAGGATGCTATATTTTGTCAAATGTTTTTCTGTGTCTATTGACATGATCATTAGGTTCTTATTCCTTCTTTTATTAATGTGGTGTATCACACTGATTGATTTGTGGATACTGAGCCACCCTTGTAGCCGAGGAATAAATCCCACTTGATCATGGTGAATAATACTTTTAATGTACATTCAGAGTAATAAAAGATATGAATTAGTGCCATTGTATTACCCAAAAAGTCACTGGGTTTTTTTTTTTTTTTTTAAGATTATTTATTTATTTATTTGACACAGAGAGAAAGAGAGAGAACACAAGCAGGGGGAGTGGTAGGGAGAGGGAGAAGCAGGCTCCTGCCAAGCAGAGAGGCTGACATGGGACCTGATCCCAGGACCCCGGGATCATGACCTGAGCTTAAGGTAGACACCTAATAGGCCAAGCCCCCCAGGCTCTGTAAAGTCACTGTTTCTGTGGATTGTCTCTGTTGCTTTCTGGTCTTTGTTACTTCTGAGCTCTCTCTTTGCTTAAAGGATCCCTTTTAATATTTCTTGCAAGTCTGGTTTAGTGTTAAGAAATTCCACGGGGCGCCTGGGTGGCTCAGTGGTTAAGCCGCTGCCTTCGGCTCAGGTCATGATCTCAGGGTCCTGGGATCGAGTCCCGCATCGGGCTTTCTGCTCAGCAGGGAGCCTGCTTCCTCCTCTCTCTCTCTCTCTGCCTGCCTCTCTGCCTGCTTGTGATCTCTCTCTGTCAAAAAAAAAAAAAAAATCTTAAAAAAAAAAAAAAAAAAAGAAAAAAAAGAAAAAAAAGAAATTCCTTTAGTTTTTGTTTATCCTGGAAACTATCTCTTTTTTCTATTCTGAATGATAGCCTTGGTGGATGAAATATTTTTGGCTGCAAATTTTTCCCGTTTAGCACATCGAATATATCATGTCAGTCCTTTCTGGCCTGCCAAGTGTCTGCAGATAGATTTGCTGCCAGCCTTATGTATTTATCCTTATAGTTTAAAGACCTCTTGTTCTGAGCTACTTTCAGGATTTTCTCTTTTTCTTTGAAATTTGCAAGTTTCACTATTATATGTCAAGGCGATGACCTATTTTTTTGATTTTGAGGGAGGTTCTCTGTGCCTCCTGGATTTGAATGACTGTTGCTTTCCCCAGATTAGGGAAGTTCTCCGTTGTAATTTGTTCAAGAAACCTTTCTGCCGTGGTTCCCTCTTCATCTTCTGGGACCCCTATTATCTGGATATGATTTCACTTTATGGGATCTCTGATTTCTCCCTTGGTGGTCCAGTAGTCCTCTTTCTTCTTTCTGGCTTCCTCATTCTCCATCATTTTGTCTTTTGTGTCACCGACTCTCTTCTGCCTTCTTTATCCTTGCTGTTAGAGCCTCCGTTTTTGACTGCCTCTCAGTAACAGCATTTTAAATTTCAGCCTGATTAGATTTTAGTTCTTTTATTTCGACAGTAAGGAATTCTCTGGTGTCTTCTTTGCTTTTTGAGAGCCTAGCTAGTATCTTTGTAATTGTGGTTCAGATTCTAGTGCAGATATCTTACTTATATCTGCATTGATTGAATTCCTAGCAGTGAGTGCTTCCTCCTGTTCTTTCTTTTGTGGTGAATTTCTCCATCTCGTCATTACCTCCCGAAAAGACAAGGAGAGAGAGAAAAGACAGCAATATCAACAACAACAACAGAAAAAAATAACAAAAACAATCCAGGAGAAAACAAAAACAAAGAAGAAAAAAAAATCAAACCAGAAACAAAACAAAATATGAGGTCCGGGATATATTTTGGTCTGCTTGTTAAAAGACGCTCGATCCCAAAATAGGAAAGAAAGACACTTAAATACATGTGAAAATAAAATGAAATAAAATACAATGGATGGAAACCAAAAATTGAAAAATATATAACATATATAAATAAAAATTGAAAAAGAATTGAAAAAAAGACCACTGGAAAAAAAAATAAAGCAAAGATTAAAGAGTTAAAGAAAAAAATAAAAACAAATAGCAAAACCCAACCACAACTGCTATATACTGTTTTTAGGAGCCGAAGTTGTAGTTCTCTGTGTTCAGTACGCCTGGGGCTAGCCAGTTAGTCCTGCTGGTCTCAGGGAGGTGCCTGTTACGCAGATTCTCAGGTACCTTTGTACTTAGGAAAGTGCACCTCCCTGGGGCGGGGCTCAGTGTAAGTGGCTCCAGATCGTGCTGTGCAACACCGAGCATGTAGCCGATGCCAGCCTGGCTGTTTTCAGCTAGTTTTCCCCCTCCGATGCCTGGGAACTCTGATGCGCTCAGGCACCCCTGTTCTTCTTGTGACCCCAGTGTTCCTGAGACCACGCCGTCCGATCTGGGATTCCGTCCTGCTTCCCCACCTGAGCACCTTTAAACCAGGGACATCCCCTACTGGCGCCGACTTCTTAACATTCTAATTTTGTGCTCTGCAGTAATTTTGTGCTTTTGCAGTAGCCTCCTTAAGTTCCCTCCTCTTGCCATATCCTCCACTATATTGCCCCAGATTCAAGTCTCTGTACCTCCTACTGTCTGAAAAGTGGTCCCTTTTTAATTTGTAGCATTGCAGGATTTCTTTTTTTCAGATCTCTGATTTTGCAGGTGTTCAGAATGATTTGATAACTGGTCCAGGGACCAGACAAACTCAGGGTCCCCTGTTCCTCTCCTATCTTAACACCCACTGCCAGCTCTTTTTTTTTTTTTTCTTTTTAACTGCCTAACAATGAATGAGTTAGATTTTCATAAACCACCTTTTTGCAGATTATTGCACAGCAAGAGAGGGACAGGTGACGGGAACATTTGAGGACTTATAACCCAAAGACTCTCTATTTCTCTGTTCCTATAGGAACATACCACTCCCAAAGTTTTGGGTTGTTTTTGTGATTCTTTGAATAGTCCCACTCTGCCCCTGAGCCCATGATAATCACTGTTCTACTTTCTGGCTACTCTACGTATGTCATATAGGTAGAATCATACGATATTTGTCCTCTCATGTCTGGCTTGCTTCAGTTAGCAAGGGTCTTCAAGCATCCATGTTGTAGCATGTATCAGAACGGCATTCCTTTTTAAGGCTGAATAATATTCCATTCTACATATATGACCTCTTTTGCTCATTGGTTCATCTTTCAGTTTTTCAGTGGGCATTTGGGTTGTTTCCACTTTTTGGCTATTGTGAATAAAGCTGCTATGAACATTGGTGTATACTAATTCCATATTTGTTTTACTTAAAAAAAAAAAGATTTTATTTATTTATTTGTCAGATAGAGAGTGGGCTAGAGTGTGAACACAGCAGGGAGAACAGCAGACAGAGGGAGAAGCAGGCTCCCCACTGAGCAGGGACCTGGATGCAGGACTTGATCCCAGGACCCTTGGGTCATGACTTGAGCCAAAGGCAGTCATTTAACTGACTGAGCCACTCAGGCATCCCTCTTTGTTTTATGTTTGCTTTTCTAGTTGCTGTGTGCTTTCTAGGAGGGTTAGGATGCTGATCTACACATCTGTGATTATTCTAGTCAGTCCTTGGAAACTGCATTTTATTTTATTTTTCAATTTAATTTAATTTTTATCTTTATCTTTTAAATTTTTTAAAGATTTCTTTTTTATTTATTTGACAGACAGAGACCACAAGTGGCAGAGAGGCAGGCGGGGGGCGGAGGGGGCGGAAGCAGACTCCCTGCTGAGCAGAGAGCCCGTTGCGGAGCTCGATCCCAGGACCCTGAGACCGTGACCTGAGCCGAAGTCAGAGGCTTTAACCCACTGAGCCACCCAGGCACCCCTATCTTTTAATTTTTTAAAAAGATTTATTTATTTCAGAGAGAGAGAGTGAGAGCACAAAAGCTGGGTGAGAGGCAGAGAGAGAAGCAGATTCTCTGCTGAGCAGGGAGCACTATGGGGGGCTCGATCCTGGGACTCTGGAATCATGATCTGAGCCAAAGGCAGATGCTTAATTGACTGAGCCATCCAGGTGCCCCAGAAGCTGCATTTTAAAATAAATATGGCAGATATTCTTTTGGTCAGCCAGATTTGGAAAACACTTTTTTACCATTTCCATTTGAGTAAAATCAAGTCAAAATAACATCAGATAGTCTCTGAGAAGAGGAAAAAGTACCCAGAAATCTGGGTAAGGTTGGTACTAGGAGAAGCACTGCTGGTAAGAGGGAGCACTGGCATGTATGAACAGGTTAGATACGTAAGAACCAACTGTTCTATTGGCCGGCATCTGCCAGAGCTGGTCCTTCTTCTGTGAGTCTCTGACAGGCACCGAGATAGAGGACATGACATGGATGGGTTAGAATCGCCCAATTCCACTCCTGGGCTGACCATACCTACGGAAAATCCCTGTTTGGCTCTGCTTTCAAGAAAGCCAGGCTTAGCTCAGCATTTCCTCTGTGTATCTGCTTGTGCTCATATTTTGGACTGGGGGTAACCCAAACCATGTTAGAGTAATTGTTGGTTCCTGGTTTTAACATCATAATTAAGAAGCTTGTGAAGGTTTCCGAGAGCTGTTGGCTGGTCTGAACTCACCTCTTGTGCATGTCTTAGATTTGCATCAGGGGAATAGCGTGAGTACCCTGAGGGATAACCTGGATGACATAAGCAAACTGTAGTCACGGGAATATTTTTGAGGCTGATTGTTAGTGAACTGTTGTTTGACTGCATCAAGCAATGATCTAGTGACTCAGGTAAAACAGTTTAGGATTTTATGTCCAGCAGAGAGACACTCGGGTAGCTTTCTAGAGGGAGAAAAACATTTTGTGGGGTGCCTGCTGGCTTAATTGGATGATATGCAACTCTTGACCTGGGGATTGTGAGTGTGAGCCCCATGTTAGGTATAGAGATTGCATAAATGAGTTTTTTTTTTTAAATTTTATTTATTTATTTGACGGAGAGATTGAGATCACAAGCAGGCAGAAAGGTAGGCAGTAGTGGGGGGTGAGGGGAGTGGGCTCCCTGCTGAGCAGAGAGTCCAGCGTGTGGCTCGATCCCAGGACCCTGAGATCATGACCTGAGCGAAGGCAGAGGCTTAACCCACTGAGCCACCCAGGCGCCCTCCCCCCTTTAAAAATTTATTTATTTATTTATTTATTTGTCAGACAGAGAGAGCGTGATCGGGGGGTGTGGCAGGCAGAGGGAAAGAGAGAAGCAGGGAGCCTGATGTGGGGTTTGATCCAGGACCCTGGGATCATGACCTGAGCTAAAGGCAGATGTCCAACCGACTGAGCCACCCAGGTGTTTTTTAAGTGAACTTAAAAAAAGTAAAAAAAAATTTATTGGCTGTTGGCATGTTTTTACTCATTCAGCAAGTATTTATTGAGCTCCTGTTATGTTCTAGGTGCAACAGATAAAGCAGAGGAAAAGATAAAAAATAAATGTCCCTGAAGTTACAGAGCTTTCCTTTTGTTGTGGGAAACAGATGATGAGTGAACAAATACCGAGATCTTCTCAGACAGCAGAGTGTACACTACCAGCAGACCTAATTAAATAATAGTCATGATGGAATGTATTGTAAGAATCCTGTAGATGCTGAAGGCCAGTGGTGTATTTCAGCTATTGCCTAGAAAAATAACATTTACAAATGAACTTTCCTGACACGGAATTAGTTTGCAAAGGTCTTCCTCTTTTTTGAAGACTGAGAAAACGTGAAGATTCCCAGGTAAAGAGAACGAACAGTAGCAATTAATAATGTGCTCACGTGCCCACCGGCCAGTACAGAGTCTCGGGACGGAGGCATTTCAAGTGAGAACCGAGGGTTTCCATGGTTTTGGGGTCTGACGGTGTGGAAGCTTTGCATCTTCAAACAGATTTCAAACTTCACCCACCATTTCTTAAATTGGCTTATCCACTTGTTCCCTTTCTTGGGTGTTCCGTCCCTCAGCAGAGGGAGTGGGAGGAGGGAGGAGGAGAAGGTGATTATGTGCTTCTCCCTGTGGGCGGCTTGGATGTAAAAATGGCTCCCCGAGGTGGTTCGAATGGTGCGTGTTGTGTCTAACTGGGATGGTGGTGTTGTGGTTGTAGTTGTTAAGGAAAATATGCAAAGATTCCCAAGGGCGCCTGAGTGGGTCAGTCAGTGAAGCGGCCGACTCTTGGACTTCGGCTCAGGCCATGATCCCAGGTCCTGGGATGGGGCCCCGGGTGGGGACTGAGCCCCGAGAACGCTCTGTGCCCAGCAGAGGGTCTGCTGCGTATTATCTCCCTTGCTCTCCCTCTGCCTCTCAAATGAAGAAACCGATCT
Source organism: Mustela nigripes (assembly GCF_022355385.1). Classification (NCBI taxonomy): domain Eukaryota; kingdom Metazoa; phylum Chordata; class Mammalia; order Carnivora; family Mustelidae; genus Mustela; species Mustela nigripes. The sequence goes on along the minus strand of NC_081566.1, from coordinate 3,217,710 downwards.
TTTAAAAAGATTCCTGGTATTAGAACGCCTGATTGGTTGTCCATACCGTGTAGTGGAAAATGGTGCTGTTGCTCTGGGATAGGAAGGTCCCTTCAGGAATGAAACGTTGGTCCCTTGGGCCCCATCTGAGCAGGCTAAGGCCCTGAATGTGGCTCACTTCCCTTGGTCAAACCACAACAAGATCTTTCCTGAAATATTTAAGTTGCAAGAATTGGGGAATCTGAGGGGCTCAGTCGGTTAAGTGTCCAACTCTTGATTTCAGCTCAGGTCATGATCTTGGGGTGGTGAGACCGAGCCCTGCGCTGGGCTCCGCGCTGGGCTCCGTGCTGGGCGTGGAGCCTGCTTGGGATTCTCTCTCTCCCTCCCTCTCCCTTCCCCTCCAACCAAAAAAGGGGAACGAATGACTAATTACAGAAAAAGAAAAAGGAATGTTGTCTAAATGTCAGAAAAGAATGATACTCTAAAGGGTTAGAGGCAGAGGACATTAAATTGGTGCTGATCAGAGCATTTGGTGGGGCTAAAATCATTCCTTGAGGCGACATGTCACCGTTGAGTGTAAACTGTTCTTACACAGATGGTTTTTGTGTGGTGAATAAACAATGAATTTTGGAACACTGAAAAAAATTAAATTTTAAAGAATACAGATGTTTTTTCCCCTCTAGATGACATGTAAATATGAATGGAATCCCTCCTTTAATCATGTCTGCACATAAATTTTTAAAATTTTAATTTTTTGGTGTGTATTTATGCCACTTCCCAGCGTACTTCCTTTCTAATCGCATCAGGGCAAAAGGATTTTTCTGCCAAATATTAACTTGAGGAGGCAGGAGGAAACATGTGGAAAATAGGAACCTACATCCAGATTTTACACAATTAGCAAACAGACTTGATTTCATGTCATTCCAATTTATGTCAGACAAACAGAATTGCATTTTCCTGATGAAAGAATTTACAAATAAGAAAAAAAAGACATACCTAATATTTAGTCAAGTATTGTCTGTGGGATGTGTCATTATCTGTTTATATAATGAACTCCCAAATGGATATGGGAAATCACTACACACAGATTTTCTATCCCTGCGGGACTGAAACAATGAGGCCAGAAACTTTTTAAAAGATTTGGCTTTTGAATAATCAGTGCCTCACAGACTTACTTATATGGGCTTCCCGCTGCCTTGTAGGGAGATGGGGAAAAGCTGTCAACAGCAGGGATGATTTCAGTGTCAGTAAAATTTTTATTTTTAATTTTTTAAAGATTTTTATTTTTTACTTTTTTGAGAGTAGGTGTGCAGGTGTGCTGGCAGTGGGGGAGAGGCAGAAGGATAGGGAGAGAGAGAATTTTTTTTTTTTTTTTAAGATTTAGTTATTTATTTGACAGAGAGAGAGGGAACATCAGCAGGGGGAGTGGGAGAGGGAGAAGCAGGCTCCCCCTAGAGCAGGGAGCGTGATGCAGGGCTCCATCCCAGGACCCCAGGGTCATGACCTGAGCGGAAGGTAGTTGCTTAAGACTGAGTCACTCAGGCGCCTGAGAGAATCGTAAGGAGGCCTCCCACCCAACACAGAGCCCGACACAGGGCTCAAGCTCATAACCCTGAGATCATGACCCAAGTAGACATCAGGAGTCCGACACTTCACTGAAAATTAAGAGTCCCACGCTTAACTGACTGAGCCACCCAAGCACCTCAAGATTTCATTTTTTTTTTTAAGATTTTATTTATTTATTTGACAGAGAGAAATCACAAGTAGACGGAGAGGCAGGCAGAGAGAGAGAGAGAGGGAAGCAGGCTCCCTGCTGAGCAGAGAGCCCGGTGCGGGACTCGATCCCAGGACCCTGAGATCAGACCTGAGCCGAAGGCAGCGGCTTAACCCACTGAGCCACCCAGGCGCCCAAGATTTCATTTTTAAGTAATCTCTACACCCAGTGTGGGGCTCAGAGCTTACAGCTCCCAGATAAGCCAGACAGGTGCCCCTCAGTAAAACATTTGAAAATCAAAAGAGAAAAATTCTTCTCTACATTAAAATGTAACTATTAATTATGTTAATACTTAAAAATCAAGCTTCAAGTGTTCACTTTCAATATTGCTTTTAAGCTATGATTTAAGGGGCGCCTGGGTGGCTCAGTGAGTTAAGCATCTGACTCTTGATATTGGCGCAGGTCCTGATCTCAGGGTTGTGAGTTTGAGCCCCATGTTGGGCTCCCTGCTGGGTGTGGAACCTGCTTAGGATTCTTTCTCTCCCTCTCCTGCCCCGCTTCCAGCTGTGTGAGTGCATACCTGCTCTCTCTCTCTTTCTCAGAAAAAAAAAAGTAAAATATGATTTAAAACAAAATGCTTCACATAGTTTTCCTTTGCACTTACATGTAAGCATTGATGGACACCAAACCAATCAAAATTGACTTTTGCTTGTTTGGTTGAAAAAATTGAATTTCTTTAGGATAATATGTTCGTGTCCTTCTTTTCTTCCCTTAGCACATTGCTTGAATATGTGACCATTTTTCTTTTTACATTATTTTTTAATTACAAGGCACTATTAACCAGATTAGAGACGTCTTGAGGTAAATTATATTTACCTAAGACCTACATTGCCACTAACAGTACTAGAATAAAAGTTGGTAGTCTATGAAACAGGCCTCTGAGGCTCCTCTGGTATATCATTTAGAAGATTTTCTTCTGAAAGAGTTGAAAAAGCTTTTGAGAATGAGGATCATCTTAAAATGAGTTGTTATGGGGGTCAAGTCTGTATCATCAGTACACTAGAAAATAAGTTTACACTAGCAAGAGTATGACGACTCTGGAAATCTCATGCTATTAGTGGTATTATTAATAGAAATGTCCTGGAAATCTTCTAAATGATATTTATGAACATAAAATGTACATAGTGATGATTTTTTTCAAAGATTTTATTCATCCATTTGACAGAGAAGATCACAAGCAGGCAGAGAGGCAGGCAGAGGAGAGGGAGAAGCTGACTCCCTACTGAGCAGAGAGCCCGATGCGGGGCTTGATCCCAGGACCCTGAGATCAGACCTGAGCCGAAGGCAGAGGCTTTAACCCACGGAGCCAGCCAGGCGCCCTGACACAGATGTAACCCGTAGGCTTTTACTCTTTTCCCTGTTCTTCCTTCTTCCTCTTCCTTCTGTTTGTCTTTTCAGCTCCAGAGAGTTGAAAGTCACTTTGTCATTCACCCAGCACGTTCTTTCAGTGCCTATTTTGGGCACTCTTCTAGGTTTTCGGGATACAGCAGTGAATGAAATATACAAAATTCCCTTTTTGGAGAAATCTGTTGGATGTAGGACATGCAAGATAACATCGCCCACGTTAGGACAGACCATCATCTTGTATCTCCTGATATGATGCTCTGAGGACATACCACTTCTGTAGGGTTCCTGCCAAAAATGCATAATCCAAATCTGATCATGAGGAAATAGACAAACACGAGTGGAGGGACATGTGCCAAGTAACTGGGCTGAACTCTTAAAAAATGTCAAGGTCAGGAGAGAACACCATCACAACCAATGAAAGACTGAGGAGTTTTCCAGATTACTAAATGCAGCGCATAATCCAGGACTGGGCTCTGGATTAGGAAAAAAGAACTATAAAAAACACTTCTGGGACAACCGATGTTATTTGAAAATGAACTGTGAATTAGATGATAGTGTTGTATAACTGTTTAATTTTGAGATTTGGGTAATTACAGCTATTACAATTAGATGTGCTATATGTAGAAAAAATGTATAGAACAGATGATATGGAACTAAATATATATGTATATATTCATCATGTCTTTTCTACATACCATATATATATATATATATATATATAAATGTATCTTGTGTTCTTTATATATCTTTATATGTGCATAAGAGCATTTATCTAGACGTAAGCTAGATGGACAGTGACAGCAAGAGAGACATGAAGCCACTGCAGCCGAAGGGACAAAATATAGGGGTGCCTGGGTGGCTCCGTCGTTAAGCATCTGCCTTTGGCTCAGGTCACGATCCCAGGGTCCTGGGATCGAGCCCTGTATTGGGCTCCCTGCTCTGTGGGACGCCTGCTTCTCCCTCTCCCACTCCCCCTGCTTGTATTCCCTCTCGCACTGACTCTCTGTCTCTCTGTGTCAAATAAATAAATAAACAAACAAATAAATAAAAAGAGGGGGTTTTAAACAACAACTGATGAATTTAGGTTAATGATATATTGGAATTTTTGATCTATTCTTGCAACTTTTCTTTAAATTTAAATTGCATCAAAATAAAGCATTAAAATGTTTTTTTCTGGTGGATCTCGCTTTTGGGTGTTAGCATCTGGGTAAGGGAGGGGTGGTGTTTCAGGCAGATAGTAACAAAGTAAATCAGTAAAAAATACATTATGTTAAATGGTGATAAGTTCTCCAGGGAAAGGTAAAGCAGGAAAGAGGCATAGGAGGTGCCTGTGGGAATAGCTGCAATTTGTGTCTCACTTAAAATAATTCATTTTTTAGAGCATTTTAGAGCATTACTGAAAAACTGAGCAGGAAGTACAGAGTTCCCATATAAATCTCTTCCCAACAACTTCCCCTGTTACTCACATCTCGGTTTAGTGTGATACATTTGTTACAGTTGATGAGCTGATATTAACACATTATTATTAAGTGACTCCGTAGAGTACAATAGGGCTTCCTGTTTGTATTGTACAGTCTTACGGGTTTTGTCAAATACACATTTTGTCAAATACACAGTGTCGTGTCTCTACCGCTGTGCTACTGTATAGAGCGGTTTTATTGTCTGAAGTTCCTGTTCTCCACCTCTTCATCTCGGCCTGTCCTCCAGTCCCTGGCAATCATAGGTCAATCCATCTCTGCAGTTCTCCCTTTTCTAGAATGGCATGTAGTTGGACTTACACCACATGGAGCCTTTTCAGTTAGCTCCTTTCACTTAGAAGTACATGTTTAGGTTTCCTCTGCGTCTTCTTGTGGCTTGGCGGCTCCTTTGTCCTTACCGCCGAGTACTAGTGCATTGTACAGAGGTATAGTTGGTTTACCCATTTGTTTATTGAGGGATATCTTGCCTGCTTCTGGTTTTTGGCAGTCGTGAAGAGAGCTGCTCTAAGTATCCATGTGCAGGTTTTTGTGTGGACCAAAGTTTCCAACTCATTTGTAAATAACTGAGTGCAGTTGCTTGTGTTGTAGGTCTGTTTAGTTTTGCAGGAAACTGTCAAAAGACCTTCCACAGTGGTTGTATCATTTTAACGAGATTAGGTGTTTTGGCCTGCTGCATTTTTTTTTTTTTAAGATTTTATTTATGTACCTGTCAGAGCATGTGAGAGAGCACGAGCAGGGGGAGGGGCAGAGGTAGCGGGAGGAGCAGGCTCCCCACTGAGCAAGGAACCTGATGTGGAACTCGATCCCAGGACGCTGGGATCGTGACCCGAGCCAAAGGCAGATGCTTAACTGACTGAGACACCCAGGTGTCCCGTGACCTGCTGTATTTCTGACCTGGGCCGATTTACCCCTCCTTAGGCAACTTGATGGTCCCCCCAGCTCGTGGGAGGCCACTATGTTGATGCCCAACTTAGTGCCGATGCCCAAATGGCAGAGGGCACCATAGCCCAGAACTCCTGGGATCAAGGCATCCTCCTGCCTCAGCCTCCGAAGTAGCTGGGACTCCAGGCGTGGGCCACTGCCCCCAGTGCTCCTGGCTGGGCTTTTGGCGTTCCTGCCTGCAGTGAATGAGAGTCCCTATTGCTTCACATCCTTACCAGCATTTGGTGTTGTCCATTATTATTATTACTAGTTGTTTTAATTTGCATTTTCCTAATGACATATGATGTCGAGCATCTTTTCTTGGGATGATTTGCCATCTGTGTATGTTCTTTGGAAAGTTGTCTGTTGAGATCATTCGCCCAGTTTGTTCAGATCTTTTATCCGAGGGGTTGCAGTCTTTTTTTTTTTTTTTTAAACTTTTTTTTTAAAACGTCCACGAGAGTGGCTTTTCTTTTCTTTTTTTTTTTTAAGATTTTCTTTTATTTATTTATCAGAGAGAGAGGGCGAGAGAGCGAGCACAGGCAGACAGAATGGCAGGCAGAGGCAGAGGGAGAAGCAGGCTCCCCGTGGAGCAATGAGCCCGATGCGGGACTCGATCCCAGGCCGCCGGGATCATGACCTGAGCCGAAGGCAGCTGCTCAACCAACTGAGCCACCCAGGCGTCCCCGAGGGGTTGCAGTCTTAAATAGTGTGGTCCGGGGTCTCACTGAGGCTTCTGAATGGAGAGCTGAACGAGCGCGGGAGCAAGCTGTTTGCAACTCTAGGGAAGGAGCATTCTTGACAGAATAAACCCCCGTAGAGGCGTGAAGGAGGGGTGCACTTGGTATCTGCTAGGTTAGCAAGAGGCCAGGGTGACAGGAGGGAGTGGTCAAGACGAGAGATGAGCAGCTAAGCCTAGAGAAGCTAGGTGTGCAGCTCGGGTGGCTTGTGGGTCGTTAGGCCCTTGCTTTCATTCTGAGTGAGAAAGGAACCAGAGAATCGTAAGCAGAAGTAGATATGATCTGACTTTGGTTCAATAGGCTCATTCTGGTTGCTGTGTCGAAAGCAGACCAAAGGCAGGAAAACGTAAAAGCAAAAGAGACTGGTGAGGAGACTGGGGCCAAGGTCAGGGAAGAGGGTTTGGTGACCAAGCCCGTGGTGGTATCCATACAAAGGAGGAGAAGTGATTGAATTCTGCATGTGTTTGGAAGATGAGGAATTTCCTAATGGACTGGATGTGGGGTGTGAGAGAGAGAAAGAAGCTGCGCCTGGTCTCTTCAAAGGTAAACACTCTGCAGCCAGTGAAGCCCTTTGTGCTCTTTCCCCGTGGGGACTGGTGTGCCACGGCTGCCAACCGTAACCTCCTTGGCAGGGTATGAAGTCTGTTGCTTATGGGGCTTGCCCTAAGGGGCCTTGGAGACAGATCTTCCAGTGGACATTCATGTCTGACCTCATGTTATCCCCAGTCTAGGCTCTGGACAGGTATGTAAGGTGCCTTTGGAAAGCCCCAGGGCACAGTGGCCAAGGTCAACATTGGCCCAATCATCATGTCCATCTGTGCCAAGCTGCAGAAAAGGGGGCATGTAACGGAGGCCCTAGACAGGGCCAGGTTCAAGTTCCCTGACTGCCAGAAGATCCACATCTCCAAGAAGTGGGGCTTTACTAAGTTTAATGGAGACGAATTTGAAAACATGGTGGCTGAAAAGCGGCTCATCCCAGAGGGCTGTGGGTTCAAACGCACCCCTAATCTGGGCGCCCCGGACAAACGGCTGGCCCTGCGTTCCTGAGAACCTCCGTGCTGCCTCCTCCTCATTCATGCCCACTGGTGAGGCCTACTTCCTGTCCGCAGTAGCAAAGGTAAACTGAGGTGTATTAAAATTTTAGGAGTTTATTTGTTTATCTGAGCCAACACGGATTTGAATCAGGCAGTGCCAAACTAGCAGCAGTTCGGAGCAGTCTACAGGCAGGAACGAAGGGCAGGGTTTTCACAGAGGACAGACCAAGGACGTTACTTCATTGGCTGTTACTCAGGGATGCGATATTTGGGAAAGCCTTGTTGGCTGTTTGTGATTGGTTGTTCCTCTTGACCTTGAGGCGTTTGCAGAATTGACTCTGGCTTAGGTTTCACTCTGCTTGCAGGGGCTACCCAGGCCACCCTCTCCCCCCAGACCCTCCTGTTTGATTACTCTGAGAGTTCTGCGTTTCCTCTCCACAAACAGCGTTGATTCCTCCATGAACAACGATGTCAATGCTGTCGTCCTGGGTTGGCAAAAACAGTGATGTCGCCTTTTTCCTTTCTTCCTGACCCCACTCTCATTGCTTCAGATTTACATGGATTTAGAGCGTTTTAAATGGGCACTGGCTTGTGCGATCGCTTTTATTTGGTTTCTCACACTTTTTCCACTTGACACTATGTCTTTAGAGCTCCCCATGTGGCTGAACGTGTGTATCTCCTCGTTATGGCTGGCAGCTGCTTGGTTTCCCCCTGAATGCCTGCACCATGCCTAAGAGAGTCACATCCTTGACTTCCTGCCCCCAGGTTGCTTCCGACTCCCTGCCTGTGCCAATAGTGCTGAGATGCACGCCCTCAGACAGACTCCAGGAACGACCTGTGTGCGAGTTTCTCTGGAGTTAATTCCCAGCAGTGTGATTCCTGGGACATGTTTAGTTGCCTAACAACTGGTTTCATCGGTTTACCATTGCAGACCAATAGCCTTTGAGGGTACCTTTCCTTCCTATTCTTTTTTTTTTTTTTTTTTTTTAAGATTTTATTTATTTATTTGACAGAGAGACACAGAGAGAGAGGGAACACAAGCAGGGGGAGTGGGAGAGGGAAAAGCAGGCTTCCTGCAGAGCAGGGAGCCTGATGCGGGGCTTGATCCCAGGACTCTGGGATGGTGACCAGAGCCAAAAGGCAGACGCCTAATGACTGAACCACCCAGGCGCCTCACCTTTCCTTCATATTCTTACCAGTTCTTTTCTTTCTTTCTTTTTTTTTAAAAAGGTTTGTTTATTTATTTTCGAGACAGAGCGAGAGAACTGGAGAGCGGGAGCACAGGGAGGGGCAGAGGGAGAGAAAGAGAGAAAAACTCCAGCAGACCCTGCACTGAGCTTGGAGCCCGCAGCGGGGCTCGACCTCACCACCCTAAGATCATGACCTGAGCCAAAACCAGGAGACAGATGCTTAATTGACAGCACCACCCGGGAGCTCCCATATTCTTACCAATTCTTGATATTAAACTTTAAAATTTTTATAATATAGTATCTCATTGTTATTTTAACTGCATTATTTGATTACTGGAGAGTTTGAGCATGTTTTCATGGATTTATTGGACATTCATATTCCTCCTTCCATAATTTGCTTGTTCTAATTCTTTGTCCAGTTTTCTTTCTGCTGGATTTCCTGTGTCTTGGTGATGTATAGAAGTTCTCTCTATAGTCTATATTTTTAATTCTTTTTAAAAGTATTTTATTTATTTATTTGAAAGAGAGAGAGAGAGTATCTGAAACAGTCTCTTCACTGATATGGGGCTTGATCCCACAACTGCGAGATCACGACCTGAGCTGAAGCCAAGAGTCAGACACTTAACCCACTGAGCCACCCAGGCACCCCTCTCTATTCTACATATGAATTTCTTGAGTTTTGGAGGTGGCAGATATGTTCTTCTAGGCTGTCACTTGCCTGTTAACTTTGTCTATGGTGTCCTTCTTTGAAAAGAAACTCACTTCTTCACTGATGGTTTGTGGTTTTGAGACTTTCCTTACTAACTCCTCCAATTCAAGGTCACAAAGATACTCTTCTACACTTTCCTTGTCTTTATTGGTTTCCATTTCACATTAGAGTACCTGATCTATTACAGTTAACATTCCTGTGTGGTATGAGGTAGGACTCAATTGGCTTTTTCTCCAGGAAGCAAGACAGCCTCCCCGCATCAATTCCTGACTAATCTATCTTCTCTTCGTTGTTGGAGATGCCCCTCTATTGTATCTGAAGTTTCCACGTACATGTGGGTGTGTTTCTGGATCCCCGTTTTATCCCATTGATCTGTTTATTCCTGTGCCAGCATTCAATCATGTTCACTGCCGGCTTTGTGGTGTGTCTTGATGTCTGTAAGAGAAGTCCTCCTCCTGGATCTTCTTTTTCAAAACTGCCTTAGCTACTTGTGCCATTGTTATTCTTTGTGTTTCTTAGAATCAGTTTGTCACATTCCTCTCAAAATTGTGCTGGAATTTTGACTGAAAATGTATGATAGGAATGTGTTATTTTTAGAAGAATCTGTAGGGGTGCTGGGTGGCTCAGTGAGCTAAGCGTCTGGTCCTGAGCTCGTGAATTGTGGGTTCAAGCCCCATGTGGGGCTCTGCAGTCAGTGGAGAGCCAGCTTGAAGGTTCTCTCCCACTGTCCCTACCCCACTCCTGTGCTGCACTCTCTCTCTAAAATAAATAATAAGTAAATCTTGAATAGGAAAAAAAAAAAAAGAAGAGCCTATAAGTTTCTTTTCTTTCTTTCTTTTTTCTTTTCTTTTTTTTTTTTTTTAAAGATTCTGTTTATTTATTTGACAGAGAGGCAGGCAGAGAGAGAGGGAGAAGCAGGCTCCCTGCTGAGCAGAGAGCCTGGTGTGGGGGCTCGATCCCGTGACCTGAGCTCATGACCTGAGCCGAAGGCAGAGGCTTTAACCCATTGAGCCACCCAGGTGCCCCTATAGATTTCATATGAACACAGTATTCTATGTTTTCTGGCTCTCTTTTATGCTTTATTAGCATTTGTAAGATGGTTTTTAGGACTCGAGTATGGAAATCATGACAGATATATTTAAAGATACATTAACAAGAGTATCATGAATATTTAGGAGCTGTGTGTTCAATAATAAAGGAATGGCTAAAATTTTGCAAATAGTTTGATGTATGCATTAACAGAATATTGCATCAAAAAAACCCCCATACTTTTGGTGTGCCTGGGTGGCTCAGTCGGTTAAGCATCTGACTTCAGCTGAGATCATGATCCTGGGGTCCTGGGATTGAGCCTTGCATTGGGCAACCTGTTCAGCAGGGAGCCTGCTTTTCCTTCTCCCTCTACCCAACACCACTGCTTGTGCTCCTACCACAAATAAATAAAATAAAATGTTTAAAAAAACCCCAAAACAAAAAACCCTGTACTTTCAAAGAATCTTTCATGACGTGAGAAAATATTCTTGCTAAAATATTACATCATTAATTAAAGAGATTACACAGACTTCAGTTCTCTTTATTGTATTTTTGGGTATGTTCCAAGTTCTCTAAAATGAACATGTTGATTTTTGTGATCACTGTGTTTTTCTTTTAAAACGTTGGTGGAGGGGTGCCCGGGTGGCTCAGTTGTTAAGCGTCTGCCTTCGACTCAGGTCATGATCCCGGGGTCCTGGGACCAAGCCCCACGTCGGGCTCCTTGCTCAGAGGGAATCCTGGTTCTCCTTCTCCCGCTTCCCCTGCTTGTGTTCCCTCTCTTGGTGTGTCAAATAAATAAAACCTTTTTTAAAAAAGTAAAAAGTTGGTGCAGGCAAATAAGGTTTGCATTTGCCGTCTGACTATTCAGAAACGTTGGGGAAAAATCGTATCTGACTCATCTGATGAGCTCACCAGGCAAGAAACGATAAGGGATGAAAGTTTCCTCGTTTGACTGCCTGCCCACCCCGTCTGCTGGCACTCCTCACAGTGTGTTAGGCTCCCTGAATCACTGAGCTAAGCATGAATAAGTGTAATTTCACACACTGGCTTTTTCATGTAACAAATATTTCATAATCTGCTGCTGTGTGCAGAGCACTCGTTTAGAGCTGTTGAAGACAAAGGGTCAAATTAAAAAAAAACTCAGTCCTGAAGGGGCTCAGCGTGGCATATTCAGTGTGCCTCTGTGCCAACTCTCAAGTCTTCTCCGCTCCACGCGTTCCAGACTTTTTTCACCGTCCCCATGCGGTTCCCTCATTTGAAATTTCTCTCCGTCCCCGACCTCCTATAAAAATGCGACCCTGCACCTCTGCGACGACCTCTCGGACTCTTCCACTTTCTCCGACGTTCCGCCAGCACTTCTCACATGGCTCACACTTGGCATATTTTTTTTTGCACATTCTTGTCTTTTTAGTCCTTTTTCCAAAAGCAAAGTTGGAGGCATGATTGTTATCTGCATTTTAGAGGCTGCATTTCTCAGTCGTAGTGGACAGGAAAAATCAAATCCAGCACGGTTATTTTAGAACAACACACCCCATAGGACTTTTCCGTTGTGGTAGTGTTAGCAGACAGATAGGGAGATCAGGGAGTGCTGTCCCGGAAGCCTTGGGCGAGTACAGGACCCCGTGGGTGACAGTTCACTAGTGACTGGAAGTTTTAATCAGAAGTCATCTGATAGATTTCACTGAATCAGAGGGGATGTTTATTAGGGAATTGACAGACCTCGACAATTCAGAGACCAAAAAAGAGTGGTTCCATTAGGAGCTGAAGAAACAGGACTCAGCAGTGTCCTTGTGGGCCCTGCTCTGGGCTCGATCCGTTTGCAGAAGATGTATCTTGTTCTGATTCCCAGAGGGCCCCTTCCAAGAACTGAGCTTTGCTCTCTGGAGCTGTGTTTCCCTGGGATCGTTTCTCCCTTGACTTCGAGGGAAGGAACCAGAGGGCCCAGCGCATTCTCCTCTTCTGCGGGAGGAGTGAGTGTGGGGCCGAAGACACTGCTCCTTCCACGTGTGTCTCTCGAGGGATGTGGAGTTGAAATCCTCCCCGCAGCGCCGTCCCCACCATGGAAGCGTGGCACGTCCCCACACCAGCCGTCTCGTGTGGTTCTTACAACTCCTCCGGGCTGTTCTTACTCTGATTTTATAGACATGGTGCACAAATGGAGACAGCACAGGGCTGACAGGTCACTTGGAAGTTTTGGAGGAAAGAGAAGGAAAGAATTCGATGTGCGAAGTCGTACGCTTTCATTTTTTGAAAGCAGAACTTGCTTATAAAATAAACAAGGAGGCGTGCCTGGGTGGCTCAGTGGGTTAAGCCTCTGCCTTCAGCTCAGGTCATGATCCCAGGGTCCTGGGATGGAGCCCCGCATCAGGCTCTCTGCTCAGCAGGGAGCCTGCTCCCCCCCCCCCCCCCTCTCTCTGTCTCTCTGCCTACCTGTGATCTCTGTCTGTCAAATAAATAAAATCCTAAAAAAAAAAAAAAAAAGCTATAAAAAATCTTTTTTGAATAAACAAGGAGGGCTTTGTTTGTAGGCCGGTAGTTCTCAACCTGAATATCCGAATTGCCTGGGAGGCTTGTTAGGACACAGACTGCGCGTTGCACGCCCAAAGTTTCTGAATTAGAAGGTCTAGGGTGGGGCAGGGAAACTAGTATTTTTAACAAGTTCCCATGTGGTGCTGATACGGCCCAAACTCTGAGAGCCGCCCCCCACCCCCTCCCCACACAAGCTAAGGCAGGGGTTGGCAACTCATGACACATGGCCCATGGCCTGTGGGGTTTTTTTTTAATTACGCATGAGCTAAGAAAGGTTTCTACTTTTTTTTTTTTTTTTTTTTTTTTAAGATTTTATTTATTTGCCAGAGAGAGAGAGAGAGCGAGCACAGGCAGGCAGAGTGGCAGCAGAGGCAGAGGGAGAAACAGGCTCCCCGCCAAGCAAGGAGCCCGATGTGGGACTCGATCCTAGGACTGGGATCATGACCTGAGCCGAAGGCAGCCGCTTAACCAACTGAGCCACCCAGGCGTCCCGGTTTCTACATTTTTAAATGGTTGAAAAAAATACAAAAGAGAATAATATTTTATTGCATGTGAAATAAGAAACTCAAATTTCATTGCCCATAAATACGGTTTTGTTGGGATACAGCCATGCTTTTTCATTTCGTATCGTCCAAGGCTGCTTTAATGCTACAACAGCAGAGTTGAGTAGTTGTGGCAGACGCTGTATGGCCTGCAAAGGTCCTTTACAGATGAATTTTGCTGTGTACCCCTCTCCCCCTAGCAAGGAGCTAGTTATGATGGAGAGGTTAGTAACAGGGGAGAGGGGTAGCTGATTGACAGGGTAGTGTGCTTCACGACACAGGAGGGGACACAGGAGAGAAGGATTACTTATCCTCTGAAATTGGAAGGAAGTTGGTGAGAATTAGGGTAAATTTAGGTGAAATAGAAGATATGCCAATTGGTTAGAATTTGATAAAGATCAATTACTAGAAGAGGGGAAGGGAATTGATAAAATTTGTTAAATTCAAAATACATGAGGAGACATAAGAGATATCATAAAAGCTCAGCTGAGGCTGAAGAGTGATAACTTTTGTGGTTCCTTATAAATGATGTGTATCCTTCTATCCGAGTTTGCTTATTGTCCCAATGTAGGAGGTAAGAAGATAATCATAGTCTTGATCTAGAATGTGAAGATAGGGGGCGCCTGGGTGGCTCAGAGGGTTAAGCCTCTGCCTTCGGCTCAGGTCATGATCTTAGGGTCCTGGGATCGAGTCCCACATTGGGCTCTCTGCTCAGCAGGGACCCTGCTTCCCTTCCTCTCTCTCTGCCTGCCTCTGCCTACTTGTGATCTCTCTCTGTCAAATAAATAAATAAAATCTTTAAAAAAAAAAAAAAAAAGCCTCTGCCTTTGGCTCAGGTCATGATCCCAGGGTCCTGGGATCAAGCCCCACATCCGACTCTCTGCTCAGCGGGGAGCCTGCTTCCTCCTCTCTCTCTGCCTGCTTCTCTGTCTACTTGTGATCTGTCAAATAAATAAATAAAAATCTTTAGAATGTGAAGATAGGTGTGCCTTGGGAATGATAGTATTCACGAAAGAACTGTACATATGATCAACCACATGAGTGTCCTCGGTTCAGAAGGAGAGAAAGGTCAGGAAAAGGCTGACTGAGAGAAATGAAAGGTTCAAGAAGTAGCAGGCTGTCCTCTGGGATCAGAAATAATGGTGCTTGAAAGATGGGCGTCCCCAGTCAGAGGACGAGTTACTTAGTTCATTGAATCAGTGGAATAATTCCAGGTGGTAACCGCGTCCAGGTGTGATCACCAGGATGGTAACTGGATGAAGTGGAAGTAGCCATTGCTGAGTTATCAAGACAATAGGACACCCCAGTGTTAGAAGGGTTATCCGCTATGGATGTTGAGGACTCCCAAGATGATGCCCCTTTACCAAGTGGTCCAAGAATGTGAGCATGCCAAGGAAGCAGATGTCAGAGATAGAGTAACTCTCAAAAGCAGAGCGATACTTCAAGGACAGGAAAGGTCTGGAAGTGCTCTTGGGAATGAGGAAGAGCTTCACCCTGGCCACACACCTTTAGGTCATCAGCTGCAGAAATGGCTAACCCCCACCAGGCTGCAGTGGTCTCAGACCTGAAGCAGGCCTTCATTATGACTAAGGAACTGAAATAACGTTCTATGAGTTAGGGATGCAAGGAAGCCACAGGTACGGGAGGGAAAGAAACAGTGGGGCCGTATGGGAATGAGGGTCCTGGGGACAATCTATGTTGGTTGCTGGCCCATTTAGTCAGCACGGGGATGCCTAGCATGACCAACAGCTCTAGAGCTGGTCCGTGCAACTCTGTTTTGTGTGGTCCCTGAGTCTCAAGATGAGGCCTGGATGCTGAGTCTGGTACATTTAAAGCCTTAGATGGTAACTTGGGCCCCTTATCTCTCAAAAATGTGAGGCTCATGCGGGCCGAAGCGTGGTAAACAGATTTCAGAGGGAAGAATCTCCTCCCTCGTCCATTTGACAAACGAATAAATATGTTCCAGGCAATGTGAGACACTTAGGGCGCAGAGACAAATAAGAAAGATTCATTATCTTGGTGTCTGTGAAAAGCTTGTGTAAGAGTGTGGTGAGTGGACACAGTGGCGTACCGTGGAGGGTTGCGTGGGAGCGCCGAGGGGCACGCACGCCGGTTGAGAAGATCAGGAGAGCTTCCTGATGGAGGTCTTCACTGAGACTCAAGAGATGATTTGGATTTAGGCCAAACTGGGCAGAGTGGAGAAAGAAGAAGAAATGGGGGACAGTAAGCAAACCCAAAACACACAGGCCAAGAGGCTTAGAAGAAGGGGCCTGTGTGTAAGGGGCTGAGAATTTGGGGGTGGAAAGGCTGATGCTGGAGGAAGCATTTGCTGATGCTTCAGGCGCCCTGTAAGCCAAGCCTGGTCTTTCCGTGAGAGTTCTGGTGTCACTGAGGATTTTTAAGTCAGGGAATGACACGAGGAAATAAATCATCGTTTCAAAAAGTTCATTTGGTGGTGGCGCGGAGCATGGATTGGAACTTCCTAATTCCTCACCGTAATTGGCACTATAATCATAGCAGCCCCTATGACCTCCTGGGTATTAAGATATTTGCGAAACCTGTCTTCTCTACTATTTTATGAGCACCCCACTGCCAAGGAGCCTATTTTAGTCGAAGGCATAATATTCCCTCCCATCACTTAGCGTGTCCTTGGATCTACGAGGTTCTCAGTGAGTGTTTCTGTGAAGATTCATATGCTCTCCTGTAGACAATCATCTCTCATATTTTAATCCTTGTTTCCTTCTTCCCCTCCTCAGTGATGCCTCACACTCGGAAACCAGCGCGGCCTGTTCTAGATGGGGGACCCAACATCAAGTTAGATAATTTGGCAAAGATGTTTTTCTTTAATTTTGAATTTATGTATATAAAACGTGTGCAAAAAGTAAATTACATTTAGTATATATGATTGCCTTCATCAAAAGGAAATTCGATAAAACTGGGACTACTTTGAAATCCCAGGACGGATGGGGTCTACGCTTGTGTCCATCAGGCACCGGCAGACAATGTAATGAAGGCATTCGTTTTGCTTGGGGGACCCCAGGGGCTTGTGGGTTCCCGGGGACCTCGGGAAGAGGGAAGAAGGTGGGTTCTCTGGGGCTCGTCTGCTGGGACTCCCGAGAATAACCCTGAGACACGGCTTAGCCTCTGCCTGAAAAATGGAGGCAAGGTGAGCACCCTGACCGGCAGCAGGAGCCATGGAGACAACGGATGGTCTGGGGCGGGAGAAGGGAAGGAAAGAGAAGATCTCCTTGGGCAGGGCTGCTGGCTCACAGCCAGGCTCCCATGAAGTAGGGATGGCAGGGAGGGGCGCAGGGTATGCACAGAAACCTAAAGATTGAGGCCATTTGGGGGCACCTCCTCCCCCGGCCTGCCACTCCCCCTACTCGTGAGCTCTCTCTCTTTCTCTGAAAAATGAATGAATAAAATCTTTAAAAAAAGGAGTGAAGCCATGTGTAGTGATTGGGAAGCAGCAGGACAGGCTCGGGGAGTGGGACACACAGTGGGAATGTCACCACCATCTGCTAAAGATTTCAGGAGAGAGCAAAGGGCTTGGAGGAGGTAGGGAGTTCGCAGTATGGGAGAAAGGATACAGGGTGGGGTGGGGGGGTGTGTGCGGCGTAGGGCTGGTGCAAGCAGCAGAAACCCCATCTTCACTTTATCCGTGGGTTCTTGTGGCCTAGGGGCAATTACACTGTGACACAGTCAGGAACTAGAGGAACAGAAAGGAATTACGGTTATTGTTACATTTGTACCTAACTTGTATCTGGAATTTCATCCTGGCTGATAGCATAGCAGGAAGCTTGGGCTCACTCTCCTGTACGGGAGAGCTGAGGTTTACTTCTAGCTTCTAGAATGGAGGTTTGAATACTAACAATAGCCAACATTTATTGAGCTGTTACCATGTGCCGGGGTCACACTTAATTATCAACTTTCAGGTAGATACATCCTTTTACAGATCGAAACTGAGGTTCAGAAAGATTTATTAACAACTTGAAAGTGGTTAAATCAAGACTTCGACCTGAACAGTGGGTGTCTGAGCATGGCTCCTAACGCTGGGCTCTGCTGTGCCTTTATGCTCGCAGAGTCAGGAGCGGCCTCTGTCCTGTCCTGCTCCAGGTGAGCTTTGCTGTGTGCAGGGTGCTCTGACTTGGGACACAGGTTTCCACTGGCTGTTTTTTTTTTTTTTTAAGATTTTAATTATTTATTTGACAGACAGAGATCACAAGCAGGCAGAGAGGCAGGCAGAGAGAGGGGGAAGCAGGCTCCCCGCTGAGCAGAGAGCCCCATGTGGGGCTCGATCCCAGAACCCTGAGATCATGACCCGAGCCGAAGGCAGAGGCTTTAACCCACTGAGCCACCCAGGTGCCCCTTTCCACTAGCTTCTTGAAGGGGAAGGCCTGGGATGCAGTCCGCAGAGTTCTGACTCACATTGTCCTGAGGGGATCCTGTACCTCTGGGGATGGGAAGTGGGCAGGGAGAGAAAAATGGGGAGGGTTTTGAGAGGAAACCATGTTCCTCTCAGTTGTAACTGTTCACCCTGTAAGTGTGGTTCCCATAAACCCATCTTCCTCTAGGGAACCCCTCTGTCTTCCTCGTGTCAAACTAACCCCTCCACACTCATTCCAAAATGCTGATGGATGGCACTGTGTGACATGGGAAGGCATGGAAGGGTTTTAAGCAGGAGAGTTTACATTGTTATGTTTTAAAATATTCACTCTAAAAAATAGTCACTCTCTCAGACTGAGAGAAAAGCAGCTCAAGATTTCTTAGGACCAACTCCTTTCCCATTCTCTGTGACCCAGGGTAAGGTGAGAGAGAAAGAACAGGTTCAGTAGCTCCTTGCCTCTATTGTCCCTTTGTTCAAGTTCCAAGATTTCCCAGAATGCTTCTCTCTTTGCTCATTTCATCACTTTGCCCGTCTCATTCTGGGATCTCAGCTGACTTAAGCTGTACTGTGCACCTGTCCTGTGGCCCTTAGGAACTTAAGAGAAGGCTCAGTGCAACAGTAAGCCCTTCGCTTGTATGGATGTATCATCAGATAAATGGTTTTAATAAAATTTTAATAATTGGTGGTTTGAATATCCTGATGGGTAGAAGCATCTTGGTGCATAGTGCTTCTGTGGAGACAAGAAAAGGGAATTTTGCCCATGGGCTGTTGGGAGAAGAATTTTTTTTAGATGTTTCTTAATCTTATTAATGACTCCTCAGGATAAACATAGCAAGAATAGAAGCTAACGCCCACGTGAACTTTTTATCTCATGCCTTTCACTATTCCACACACATGAATCATTTATTCCTCATTGCATCCTTCTGAAGTAGGTGCTATTACTGCCCCATTTTACAGGTAAAGAAACAGAGGCAGAGTCTAAGTTAAATAACTTTCCCAAGATCCTTGGATATGATCCTTGACCACTATGTTATGCGAAGAATGTGCCAATGTCTATATATACATATATATATGAATGAGATTACTTAGTATAATATAAATACATTTTAATATATAAAATACTATATTATGTATATTTAAATACAGTGGTAAAAGCACATAACATATGATCTCCTTCTTAACAGATCTGTGGTGTATAATACAGTATTGTTGGCTACAGGCATAATGTCGTAGAGCAGATCTTTAGAACATATTCATCCGGCGTAATTGAAATTCTATACGGTTGACTAGCAACTTCCCATTTCCCCATCTCACCCTGAAAGCCACAGTTCTTTTGTTGGCTTCCATTAGTTTGACTATTTGAAATCCCTTCTTCTAAGTGAAACGGTGCAGTATTTTTCCTGCTGTGGCTGGCTTCTTTCACTTAGCATAATGCCCTCAACGTTCATTCATGTTGTTGCATATTGTAGGATTCCCTTACTTTTTAAGGCTGAATAGGATTTCATTGTATGTATGTGCCACATTTTTTTTTTTTTTTATAAAATAGGCTTTGCTTAAGATGATTTTGCCCAAATGCAGGCAAATGTAAGTGTTCTGAGTATGTTTAAATAAGCTTAAGGTAAGCTATGATATTTAATAGTTTAGGGGTATTAAATGCATTTTCAATTTTTTTTTAAAGATTTTATTTGTTTATTTGACAGACAGAGATTACACGTAGACAGAGAGGCAGGCAGAGAGAGAGAGAGGGAAGCAGGCTCCCTGCTGAGCAGAGAGCCCGATGCGGGACTCCATCCCAGGACCCCAGGATCATGACCCGAGCCGAAGGCAGCGGCTTAACCCACTGAGCCACCCAGGCACCCACTGAGCCACCCAGGCACCCTGTGCCACATTTTAAAATCCACTTATTGGGGTGCCTCGATGGCACAGTAAGTCGAGTGACTGATGCTTGGTTTCAGCTCTGGTCCTGAGCTCAGGCAAGGTTGAGAGATTGGCCCTGCCTTGGGCTTTGCACTGTGCACGGAGTCTGCTAAAGATTCCCTCCCCTTTTCCCTATGCCCTTGCCCCTCCCCCCTCTCAAAATAAATAAATAAAAATCTTTTTTTTTTTTTTAGATTTTATTTATTTATTTAAAACACCGAGATCACAAGTAGGCAGAGAGGCAGGCAGAGAGAGAGGAGGAAGCAGGCTCCCCGCTGAGCAGAGAGCCCGATGTGGGACTCGATCCCAGGACTCTGGGATCATGACCTGAGCCGAAGGCAGAGGCTTTAACGCACTGAGCCACCCAGGCACCCAATAAAATCTTTTTAAAAAAATATTTTATTTATTTATTTGAAATTGGAGAGTAAGTGGGAGAGCATGAGGGGAGGAGGAAGCAGAGGGAGAGGGAGAAACATACTCCCAGTTGAGCAGGGAGCCCGGCGGAGCTTGATCCCAGGACCCCCTCCGAGCCAACAGTAGGTGCTTAACGGACTGAGCCACCCAGGTGCTCTAGTAAATAAATCTTAAAAAAAAAAAAACCAAAAACCAAAAACTACTTATCCATTGACGGACATTTAAATTGTTTTTAGTTTGGCGATTGTAAACAATGCTGGAGTAAACACAAAGGGGTTGAGAGCTCTTAGAGAGAAGTAGTGCATGAAAAAGTGCTCAACATCACAGCTCCTGAGAACATCACCGCTCTCAGAGAAATGCGGATCACAACCACAATACAGTAGAGCCACAGTGAAATCATGTCCCACCCCTTAGTATATGTGCTGCCAAAGCGAGCACATGTCCCACCCCTCAGGATGGCTATTGTCGGAGAACCTCCAAAGACCAGTGCTGGCCAGCCTGTGGGCCCAAGGGAACCCTGTATGCTCCCGGAGCGAATGCAAAATGTGCAGCCAATGTGGAAAAAAGTGTGGCAGATCTTAAAAAATTAGAAATAGGACTGCCACATGGCCCAGCAGCCACACTGGTGCGAGTTTGTTCCAGAAGGCATTTTCCGGTCAGTGTCACGTCCTCCCCCTCTGTAGTGCTTTGACCACCGGGGTGGTTCTTTCTGCTCTGCTCACCCCACGCCCCTCTCATGGGAGACCGCATGAACGCAGCTGCCAACTCCGAAATTCCCGAGTCCCATCATACACATGGACCACACTGAAGTAAAACATTGTGTTAAAATACTGGAGGAACCTGAAAGTCATGTAGATGTTTTAGGAGAAATTACTGTTCCGGAAAGACCCTGGCTGGTTTCCAGACACCGTCTTATCACCTGTGGGTGTGTCCCTGACCCTTATTATCATAATGATTTCCTGTTTCACTTTGCTCTCACTCACCTGAAGTGCGTCACCCTGATAACTCAGACGCTTCCCATTACTGCCCCAAGGCTCCAGTCAGGAAGGAGGGGACCGAACCCTGAGAGAGACTTAAAAGGAGACCCGCCGCTGGAACTTGAAACTTCCATTCCAGGAGAAGTCAGTAACGAAATCTGAGAATAACCCGGGGCGGCACTGCCCCAGCACTCCCACCGGCTCCGGATCCTCTCCCAGCCAGGGCACGCCGGAGTTGGGTGGGCACAGTGGGCAGGGCCGTGCTGATCCTGCGGGGACAGGTCTCCGCAGCCCGTTCAGATGTCCTGCTCGCTGTCGCAGGCGTGGGAGCTGAGAGCCGGACTGATGCTACTCGTCCGTACCAACAATTTGAACTTGTTGCCAGAACGTTAAAGCTGGAGTGGACGGGGTCTCCCGCGTCACCTAGGTAAAAAGGTCGCTTCTGTCAGCTGGGGCGGCTGTAACAAATTACCCGACTTGGGGTGGTGTGGGCAGGAAACGTTGATTTCTCACAGAGCTGGATGCCGGCTAGTCCAGGGTGCTGGGCAGTGATCTGGTGAGGACCCTCTTCCTGGTTTGCCGATGCCCCTTTTGTGGAGACTTAATGACCTACCTGCCTCCTGAAGGCTCCAAATAGCATCACTTTGGAGATGAGAGCGTCAACAGGCGAATTTGGCACGGGGGGAGGGGGGGGACAAGAACATTCGGTCCACGTCGGTGATGGTAGGTTTATTTTCTTAAATTTGAGAAGTGGAGTCCTGTGTTTTTTTTTTTTTTAATTTTTAAGGATTTTATTTATTTGAGAGTTAGAGGGAGAGCATGAGTGGGGGGAAGGGCAGAAGGAGAAAGGCCAGCGGACTCCACTGGGAGCAGGGACCCTGATGGGGGGCTGGATCACGCGCTGCGCCGAAGGCAGCCGACTGAGCCACCCAGGCACCCTCGGATCCTGTTTTTGAATAAGACTTTACATGGACTCCTAATATACAGAGCTCACAATTTGGTTTGCCTGCCTTTCTTTCTCCCACATGGCCTGCAGAGGCACACACACCAGACACAGTAGGAGGACCTTCGATCTAGTTGAAATCTCTCACCGTACAAATGAGAGGGTTGAGGCTAAGGGAAGAGCCCCAGCCTGTTGAAGTCAGTCATTGTGTTAGCAGCAAACTTGGGGCCGTGTACCTGCCCGCTTAGGAGATGGAGATTCCATTTTTCCAGTTACCTTGGTTAGACGTATTGTCGTCACCCTTCATTCTTCTCCTACTTCTACACCCACATCTTATGGTCCTCCATCAGCTGCTTTCAAAGGAGATCCAGAATCAGACCATCTTTCGCCCGGACTCTTTCGCCCGGACTCTGCTGATGGTCCTAGTGACCATCATCATTCTCCACAGTAGTATCGCAGCTCACCTGTCCGCTTCCTCTGGTGCTGACCTCACCGGCCCCACCGCTTTCCCAGCTTGGCTCAGCAGAGCACCCAGATCAGTCCTTCAGAAAACACTGCATTTAACTGAATCTGAGATGCTACCAAGTTGAAACGCATCTTACGTGCCTCTGGGAAAGAAACGCTTCCAGTCATATAATGACATCCTGCTCTCCATGGCTTACCAAGTTTAGCTTTTTCTTTTGTCCTTCCCTCTAGAAAAACTACCCTGCCCTCTGACGGCTGGGTTAGGTACTCCACCCACGGACTCACAACTTCTTTCACTTAACACTATTCTGGTGGTCTCTTCCTTGTCTCTGCTTTTAGCGTGCTAAGGTACTTGAGGGCAAGAATTGTGCCTCCTTTAGTATAGGATCTTTATAATGTTAGTGTTACGGGAGTCTCCTCCTCCAGTGCCCGTGGTTCTTGGTCATGCCACTTTGAGGAATGAAGAGGTAGACCAGAAGAACAGTGGTGGGCGGCAATGCGAGGCTGACTGAGTGATAGTCAAGTTCATTGAGTGATAGTACAAAGCTCACAAAGAGGCAGGGGACCCGAGAGGGTTGCCACCTGAGTTTCTGATTCTAGGGGTCTTTATGGGCTTGTTGGCAGGAGCTGTTTTAATCTGATTAACCTTCCAGGTGCCTATCACCCAGTCAGGTGATCTATCATGTGGGAAAAGGTGGAGGGCTCCTTCCAGGGTGGTGTAAAATCATTTTGAGGGTGGTTTCTTCTTAGGGCAAGGGACCCTGTCCCTGCCTGCCTTTCTTCCAACTCTCCTCCCTCACTAGTACACAGCAGCTGATCAATCAATATTTGTTACGTGAATGAATATTATAAAGGCTGGTTGTATCGTCAACGTCTAGCATTGTGTGACCACCTGTGCCCTACAAAGCTTTATTTACTGCTTAGATCAGCAGTTACTCTGTCAAAGTTTGGCTAAAACAGTTTTTTTTACGAGGGTCACTACCATGTTGGGTGACTGTCTTCCCGAACAAGCCACTATGGTTGGTCGTCCTGTCATCATGATATAGCACATACCTTCCTAATTTTCTCACTGTCCCCGGGGCTTCTGTATTTGTGCTTGCATATATGTAAGAGTTCAAAGACAAACTTTGTGTCCTCGAGTTTGCTTAAAATTAATTTTCCTTAAAATTTCCATAATTTTTCTTAAAATTATGCTTTTTATTTTTAAGTACACATAGTGGACATGATAAACTACAGTCATCTTTGACTCCCAAGAGGGTTCCTTCTACATAATTACTGTTTTTAGTTTGCGTGTAGCTTTTGGGAATTCATTTAAGCACGTACGTGCATGTTTACCAAAACAAACTTATGGAAATGTAAAGTATTATTTTAGGGGTAACTTATTTCCAAATGTATTATGCAAATTGCCTTTAAATTTTAAAATTCATTTTTAATGAGAATTTTCTCGCATTTATCATATATAATTAAATGCAGCTAAATATAAAGGACAAACCAGCATGACTAAGTACCCACTTACATTTATTTAAATTCTGAGCAGTCTGGACACTAAAAAAATACAGGTTCTGAAAAAGAGATCAGGAAGTCCAAGTATTAATGTAAAAATAAGTTATAATTTGGAACCTGGGAGGAGAATGTCTTTTTTTTTTTTTTTAAGTGATCTCTACAGTCAGCATGGGGCTTGAACTCCCTACTCTAAGATCAAAAGTCAGATGCTTTACCCAATGAGCCAGCCAGGCACCCCAAGGAGAATGTCTGTTTAAACTATATCCTTCTATAGAGAAATTCGGGCAATTTTGTAATGCTGTTCTTTGGTTCTAAGCAACATAAATAAATTTGACTAACTTAAGACATAAAGGGGGAGGCATACTGTATAGTCTGTAGACTTGATGGAAAACTAGAAAATCAGGCTTAGGAACATCTGTTGTCTCAGTGTTGCTGCTGTAATAAATGTCCTCCAAATACATTTTCAATCCTTTCAGTCACAAATCTCCATGTACAAAGTCCTGGAGGGGGAAAAAAAATGTCGTTATTCTGACTTGTGTCATAAATCCACCTGTTAGCTTGGAGTGTGTGTGTGTGTGTGTGTGTGTGAGAGAGAGAGAGAGAGAGAGAGAGATTGGGAGAGAGGTCAGGGGAGAGGAATAGAGGATAGTATGGTACCGTAGAGTGACAAGGGAAGCTTCATTTCCAGTCCCCTCAAGATTATGCACGATAGGGAGCATCCTTTCTCTGTAAGAAATGAGTTTTTGTCAGGAAGAGGGAAAATATGCTGGGCAACCAACATTTTTGACAATTGTCTCTGTGAAAATAATGTGTCCTTAAGCAAAATTTTTCCAGATTGTCAAAATGCTCAGCATAGGCTCGTTTCATGCAGTTACGAAAATTTTTCTAGAAGGGAAAGTAACTTTTTCTTAATAAAAAGGTGTCCACATATTCTTTGCCTGATAATGACCCATTTCTCTAAGTATCGTGTATCTGTTGAACAGTGCAGCTATCAGGCACGGTTGTAGGTGCGGTGACGGTAGCTCACAGGAGGCCAATGCTGCCGTCCTGGAGACTACATTCTAATAACGAGACCCACATGATAATTTCAGATAATAAATCAGGATAAAAGCAACGGGGATATTTTAGATGTAGTGATCAGAAAGGACCTCAGTGGAGGTGACATTTCAGGGGAGAATTTAATGATATAAAAGATCATGGCAAGCAAACCTTGGGGAACAGTCCAAGGGGTGAAAACAGTTAAGTACAATATTGAGGAGCAGGAAAGGCTTGGCATGTGAAGGAAACCAGGTTATGCCCCCCTGAAATGTGCTACTTTGGCATAAGGGATTATTTTGAGTTGAAGGCATTTGAGAAACAGCAGACGCAGGGGAAGCTGTGTATCCACCTGCTTCGTGTCTAGGACGGAGGATACACTTCTCTTAGTGAAAGTCTACCCCTCTCCTTCCGAACCAGAAAGAAGAGGACTCTCATCACTAGAAACAGTCTCATTGCCAGTGCCAGAGGCTGTGTGAGATTGGGTCTGTGTAACAAATCTTCTAATAGCCTTTATCTTCCATTTGCTCCTCTCCTAGATTTAACTTCTCGTAACTTACCAGTCCTTGAAGCCGTTTTCTTCGTCTCGTCACTGCTGCGGTTCATTGCTCTGCGTTAAACGGTGTACAGCCCCCGGTTCTACCCATGTTCCACCCCCTTACCATAAAGGCTTCTGTATGAATACGTAAAATACTTTCTCTGATTGATCTGTCCTTTGTCATCTTATGGGACCCCAGGCACTACACCTAAGAGAGTGGGGGGAAGAGTGATTTTCTTCCCGTGCGCATGTTCAGGTCACCGTGAGAAGAACTGCGAGGCCAGAGCTGGTGATAGAGCAGGAGAGGGGTAGGAGGTGAGGCCAGGCATTACACGGGTCGCTGGAACAGAGAAGGTTTTCTGTGGAGTCTAGAATCCATTATAAGTGGGTACAGAAGCTATTGAAGGTTTTCAAGTAGGGAAGTGTGTGTATGTGTGTGTTTTAAAGATATTTATTTATTTATTCGGCAGAGAGGGAGAGAGAGACACACAGCGAGAGAGGGAACACAAGCAGGGGGAGTGGGGGTGGGGGGAGAAGCAGGCTTCCTGCTGAGCAAGGAGCCCAATCCTGGGATCATGACCTGAGCTGAAGGCAGTCGCTTAACCCACTGAGCCACCCAGGCGCGCAGGGAAGTGTATATTTTATGACAGCCAAAGGGAGAATGGATTCAGAGGGTGAGGGTAGAAGCAGGGAGAGTATTGGTTTTTTGTCCAGATGAGACAGTAAGGGGTGAGAGCTTGAGCTCACATGGCAGCTGTGAAGGTTTTAATGAGTCGGTTTCCGTTCCTTAGTTACGAAGTACCCAGAGCCTGCTGGCAGATTGGGTGGAGGGAGTGAGTAAAAGAAAGAAACCAGGGTAACTCCTATGTTTTTGGTTTGAGCAACTCAGGAAATGAAATGGACATAATTGGAGGAGAGGCAGAGTTTTGGTGTGGGAAACAGGGATTTTGGCTGTGATAAATTTGAGGTGCCTGTTGGACATTCAAGGGGAGCTAGCTGTTGGTAGGATGGCCACATCTCGGGCCTCAAGGAGAAGTAACTCTTGGTGTTCACTGTACACTTGGTAATTAAATACATGGCCTGGATAAGTTTTGGGGAGAGTGTAGGTACAAAGAGAAGAGAGCTGAGAACTGAACCCCATTTGGGGGAAGAAAGACACAGCCAAGAGGGGCTGGGAAAATGGGCTTTGGAGAACTTTGAAGAGAAAGAAGGATGAAACAGACATTTGGGTGAGAGGAAAGGTGAATTTACTAGGGTACAACGTGCGATTGTTCCACCCTGTCAAGAACGTCACTGAGACCCGTGACCATGATTTTATTTTATATTATTATTATTTTTTAAGATTTTTAAAAATTATTTCTTTATTTGACAGACAGATCACAAGTAGGCAGAGAGGCAGGCAGAGAGAGAGAGAGAGAGAGGAAGGGAAGCAGGCTTCCTGCTGAGCAGAGAGCCTGATGGGGGACTCGATCCCAAGACCCTGGGATCATGACCTGAGCGGCAGAGGCTTTAACCAATTGAGCCACCCAGGTGCCCCCGTGACCATGATTTTAAAGTTAGAACCAGTCAGCACTGCTGTATGTTCATTAATTGAACCACTTTTGGATGTCTGGGTGCAGGTGCTGGGTAGGTAGAGACTGGGTTATCTATCACCAGAGCAAATTTTGCTTCCAACTAAGAAAAATAAAGAGAGGGGCGGGGCACTTCATGGTGCGATCAAGGGGGTGATTATAATGATGAACCATAAGAGGACAAGCTGGAGAAATGGGTAAGGAGAGTAAAACTGGACAGTGGAAGTGCTGGGTTTCTGGGGAGGCTGAAGGCTTCCTGAGGGGAGCAGGCAATCTGGAGACCTGGAAAATGGTGGTCTGAGAATGGGAGGGCCGGAGTAGCATTTCAAAGACAGGAAGTACTCATCGGAGATGAAGGGGTCCAGGACCTGAGAGGCCAAGTTGTTGGTTGGCTCAGACTTGGCTGTGGGGTCACCAAGACAGGTGACAACAGTTGATGCCAATGAGGGACATAGAAAAGCAGGAGCTTTAAAGCCTCCAGGAGCGAGGGTGAGCAATGGGAAGTTGACGGTTGCGAAACCAAGAGGTAGTGGAGTTGAGATTCCAACGGCATGTTCTTTAGAGAGCTGAATTTTTGTGGGAGCGGGGAGGGGAACCAAACCCTGGCATTGTGGTCTGTTGAATGTGGAAGAAAAGAATCTCACTTGCATGAGAAATCTCCAGGAGGAGCCATGTACCCTCAGATACGACTGGGGATCACACAGTAGGGAATGCTCAGAGAAGTATTGGAAAAAAGGAGATGTTTGCCAGTGACCTCAGTGAATTCCACAGGATGTAGTAGAAAAGTCTGGGTGCTTTAGGAAGATTGGGCCGGTCAGGTAGTACAGGGCTGTATGGGGAGAAGAGTTTGGTGACGGTAGATGATCTCCAGAAACTTGGACTGTCACGGGTCACTAAGGCAAACGGAGAGTTGAGGCGGACTGACACTGGTCCCGGCAATCTTCAGAGAGGCTGGGCGGTCAGTCCGTGTACAGTTTCTTTCTCTGGTTTGCACTCCTCGGTAGTTTGGATGGTCAGCCTGTGGGAGGACCCCTCTCGTCTGGGAGTTCCAAGTGTTTCCCAACCCCCAGCCTTCTGATGTTCTTGACAGACGAAGGTTCCTCATGCCTCACTGTCCTGACCGCCCTCTTCTGATTACCTTCCATGTTATCGGTACCGTTGTGAGCATGTGTTTCCTAGAACAGAATATGGGATTCTGAATGTGGATGGGGAAGTACAAAGTGGCCCTAATGTGTCGCCTCTTCTGTTTCAGGTGCTGTTCTTATACTCATTGACCTGTTCATGTTTCTCAGTGCACGGTGAGCAGTCCTTCTGGGAAAGGTTCCCCTTACCCTGTTAGAAGTGCTCTCCTGTCAGTTCTTCCTACGATCCCACTCTTAGAGAATCATGGAAGTTCTTGAGCCAGATGGGTTCAAGATATTGTTCAAGTCAACCCATTAAAAAAAAAAAAAAGATTTTACTACTTTTTGAGAGAGATGAGAGAGAGAGAGAGAGGGAGTATGAGCAGGGGGAGGGGCAGAGGGAGAGGGAGAAGTGGACCCCCTGTTGAGCAGGGAGCTTGATGAGGGGCTGGATGCCAGGACCCCCGGATCCTGAACTGAGGAACTGAGCCAGAGCCAGATGCTTAACGGACTGAGCCACCCACGTGCGTCGCTAACACATTTTATGGATGGGAAACAGACTTCCCCTTAGAGTAAGTGAAGAGTATGATTTGATATTCTGAATCAAATACTTGGCTGGCTTAGGAAAACAAAGGATTAATGAAATCACTTGCAACTGTCTCAGTTTAGGACTGTGACTCTAAACCTCTTCCTCTGGGAGGAATTAGAGCTATTCTTTAGGGCAAAGGGACATTTTCCTGGTGGTAGGGGATTTGCACATCGGGATGTACTGACAGCCTTGACTCAGGTGCCTAACTTGGAAGCGGGGCGGCTGGTCCCCCCACTTCACAGAAGGTGACCTGCCTTGGTATTTTGATTTATTTCTTCCATCCTCTTAGCATTTTTATTTGCAAGTTAACAGTTAGTCCTTGATTTTGTTCTTTTTAAAAATTGTCTCACTCAGGAAAGTACCCATTCAGTACTTCTTTTTCCACCTAATAGGACTTTTAGTTTTTATCAGATGCCCTGAGCATATGCCCTGATCCCTCCTCTGACCAACATAGCCTGACCTGGCCTATTCCACACATTGGTTAAGGCTTTACTGCCCATTAACTGTTGCTTGTATGATCACAAAACCAAGTCCCAGTACTATAGATTCACCTACCTTTAATAACATATAAGAAAATGTGCTTAAAATGAATTTAATAGGTCTGCCAACATTAAATAACAACATTAATTTTGAGAAAATCATTGGCATCTTAGGCTGGGTTAGTGAGCCTGCCTTTTGTTGCCCAAGAACAAAAAATACAACAATAAATTGAAAGTCATCTAAATTGCTAAGTATCAACTTCTTAAATAAGTAACTATCGTTGTAGGATGATTTATGTACCTGGGTTTATTGAAAACAAACACTGCTGCTTCCTCTCATTTCTCGGTAGAGGAATTTAGATAAAATCCATTTTTTAAGAAAGATTTTATTTTTAGGGATGCCTGGGTGGCTCAGTGGGTTAAGCCTCTGCCTTTGGCTCAGGTCATGATCCCAGGGTCCTGGGATCGAGCCCCGCATCGGGTTCTCTGCTCAGCGGGGAGCCTGCTTTCCCCTCTCTGCCTACCTGTGATCTCTGTCAAGTAAATAAATATTTTATAAAAATTAAAAAAATAAAAAAAAATTTATTTTTAAATAATTTCTACACCCAATACAGGGGCTTGAACTCAACAACCCCAAGATCAAGAGTTGTACACTCCACTGACTGAGCCAGCCAATCGCCACTAAAATCAGTGTTTTAATAGTTTCTTTTGCCACATAGGGAGAACATCCTACTTAGTGAACATCTATTGTCTTAGCCCTTCCATCCATTCCCTACCTACTTTAGCTGGTGTGGAATCAGCTGAACCAAGATTTCAACCATGGTCATGCCATACCCTAATTTTAGGTTGTTTAACTTCTTTGAGTCTCAGTTTTCTTCTTTCTTACCTTCCTTCCTTCCTTCTTTCTTTCTTT
The DNA here is from genome assembly GCF_022355385.1 of Mustela nigripes. Lineage (NCBI taxonomy): Eukaryota > Metazoa > Chordata > Mammalia > Carnivora > Mustelidae > Mustela > Mustela nigripes. The sequence continues at coordinate 3,187,586 of NC_081566.1, read as the reverse complement.
CCTCTTCCTTCCTTCCTTCACTCCTTCTCCCTTTTCTGTTTTTCCTTCCTTCCCTTTCTTTCTTATGTAAGCTCTATGCCCCATGTGGAGCTTGAACTCACAGCCCAGAGATCAAGAGTTGCAGTCTCTTCCAGCTGAGACAGCCAGGCACCCTGAGCCTCAGTTTTCCTCATCTGCAAAAGGGAGACAATGATACTTATCAGAGCTATTTTGATATCATGGATTTTGAGAAGAAAGGATTTAGTAAATTGCTCTGCTTTTGAATAAAAACATTGGAAAAACTGATTCAACTCAAAATCTTCATTCTTACATTCTTAGGAATAGAGTAATAGAAGAACTTCAAATAAGGAAATCAACTCTAAACCTTTTTCTGTCTGAGAACACCCTCCTAGTGGTGAGGAAGCAGAAGGCTGGGGAGGACAAAACACAAGCAGTCACCCCGCAGCCTCCCCCACCCCCACTCCTGGGTGGACCGCGGGCGGTGTTCTTCCGGGAATCTCCCAACATCTTAATATTAATGCCTTTCTAGAGGGAAAAACCATCTTAGCTTGATAACAGCCAGGCCTCCAGCATCCAGAGGGTCTTCTTTAACATATGAAAATCCTTTTGAAACCTCCCTTTTCCTTACTTTCTCCCAGTTGAGGGGTATAGACTCAGCCACTTCTCAACACCCCAGGGCAGCCGCTCTTTCTGCCCACAGGTGGTGTCCCCATGGTTTAATAAAACTGCCATTTTGCACCAAAGACATCTCAAGAATGCTTTCTTGGTCGTGGGCTCCAGACCTCACCCACCAAACTTTACTGTGTTCCAAAACTACATCAACAGAGCAGGGCCCTCAAATAAAGGTGGGACTCTCCCTGCCTCCAGGATTTTCAAGACTCAGTGGTTTTAATCCACAGCACTTGTTTGTGTTTTACCCCCATTAAAATGGTCCCATCCGGCTGGATTTAAGCTTCAGTCTATTCCATTTCTTTTTTTTTTTTTTTTTAAAGATTTTATTTATTTATTTGACAGAGAGAGATCACAAGCAGGCAGAGAGGCAGGCAGAGAGGAGGAAGCAGGCTCCCTGCTGAGCAGAGAGCCCGATGTGGGACTCGATCCCAGGACTCCGAGATCATGACCTGAGCCGAAGGCAGCGGCTCAACCCACTGAGCCACCCAGGCGCCCCCAGTCTATTCCATTTCTTAAAGGCCAATTTCCCATTTCCCACAGATTATAGACCTTGGACTCACCCGTTGTTAAATCTCAAATGCTGGCCAGTGAGTCTTCTCCTGGGTAAATTCCAAGTTGGGGTCTCTCAGGTAAACGGTTTACAGGACGAGGCAGAATTAGGCACTGCTCTTCCGTTATTGACCAACATCTTATTCACTCCCTTGTGCTAAAATCTCTTTTCTAACCACACAGTTATTTGCAGTTTTTATTGATCTTTCCTTGGCCTTTGCCTCTGTGGTCAGGAGTCTATTCTGAACCTTGCCGTTCAGCTTCATAGAATCCCCAGAGCTATTGAAGCTAATGTAGAACGTGTACTTTAATAGCATCATGAAAATCTGGGTCAATAGATAAATTTAATTCAGTTGGAAGTAAATGTAATGTAATGTGGTCTACACCTTCCTTTTCAAGTAGCTCTTCTGTAATGGCTTGACGTCATCTCCCCCTGAGCTGGGCGATGACCCCTTGCGAAGAAGTAGGTAAGCACTCCTATATGCTGATACCTTGATTTTATTATCAGGACTTACTGTAATCTCTTACTGTAAAGAAGATTGTCTAGATCTTCTTTAGAGAATCTGGTAACAATTGTGTATTTATGGGAATTTAGTCTATTCAGGCGGCATTTCAAAACCAAGATGAAGGATAGAATATTTAATAAATGATTTTGAGAAAAGCAGGTATAATTTAGAAGAAAAAGTTTATTCTTATCTCACAGTGTGCCATAAAATAAATTCCAAATTGTTTAGAGGCTTAAGCATAAGAAAATATACTACAATGTGTTAAGATAAAACAAAGATTGCCTTAGTAATTTTTCGGAGGGGAAGGCACAAACAGGCACCCAACTTAGCCACAAAGAAATAGATAAACGGAAGTATGCTTATAAAATTAAAAGTGTTTTCATGACTGAAGTTACCATAAACAAAAATTAAAAAACAAGAGGCAGACTGGGAGAAAAATCTGTGCTGCAAACATACATCATAAACAGAGTGTTAATGTTTCTATAACAGAAAGAACTCTCAAAATCAATTAAAAGCAAACGAACAAACAGTAGTAATTGTAGAATCCAAAAGGAAGAAAGACAAATGGCCCTTTTCCCTTTTACTTAAAAAGTTGCTAAAATTTCTGCACCTAATTCCAAAGTGTGGGACCAGTTCCAGTGTGTGTGGAGAGGGGGTTTCCCACAACCACCATCAAGCAAAGCAATTCTCCGACCCCAGTTCGGTGTCTAAAAGTTCAACTCAGTGCTGACACTATCTACCTACCCAGAGATAACATCAGATCACACAGGTTAAGGGCTCAGCCCCACAGGACAGCTCCCTGGCTTCAGATGCTAGTTGCAAGTCCTAACTTGTTCCCTGGGCTTCTGACACATTGGTTGTAAATGAGAGGTTTACACAACCCCCACCTTTCGTTTGATTAATTTGCTAGAGTGGCTTGCAGAACTCAGAGAAACATTTCACTACTAGATCACTTGTTTGTTATAAAAGGATATATATATATAATTCAGGAAGAGCCAGAGGGAAGAGATTCATAGGGCAAGGTATGTAGGAAGGGCATGGAGCTTCCATATCCTATTAGAACTTATCATTCTCCTCAAATCTCCATGTGTTTACCAACCAAGAGGCTTTCCAAAACCTTTCTTTTGAGTTTTATAAAAAAATTTTATTTATTTATTTGAGAGGGGGAGAGAGCACAAGAGGAGGTAGGGTCAGAGAGAGAAGCAGATTCCCCGCTGAGCTGGGAGCCGGAAGCAGAACTTGATCTCGCGACTCTGGGATCATGACCTGGGCCGAAGGCAGTCGCCCAACCAACTGAGCCACCCAGGTGCCCTCTTTTGAGTTTTTAGGGAGGTTTCATTACATAGGCACAATTGATTCAACATCTATCCCTCCCTGCTCTCTGGAGGTCAAGGAATAGAACTGAAAATCCCAGTTTTATCATTTAACATCATTAACATGCCCAGTTGTGTTGGAAAGAAACTTGCAAATAGTAAGATACCCATTGCACTTTTATGGCTCTATAGCAAGTCCTGAGTACAGGAGACGAAATACTATGATCAAAGACGTTTCCACTGTTTATTGCTCAGAAAATTCCAAGGGTTTTGGGAACTGGGAGCCAGGAACTGTGTTCAAAGACCAGATATAGTTGAAAAATATATTTTGGTAATCTGAATGACCATATATATATTTCTTATAAATCATAATATCACAGTTGCTCAACCAGGAATAAGGTAGATATGAAATCAAAATGAGATTTGATTTTTCACATTTGTTTATATATTAAAATACAAGAGATGGAAATTGTATAAAGAGCCATTTGAAATAAAGGTACTGGAATAAGTGAGTGCCATGCCTCAGTCTGGACAGGGTTCTGAAGCTGGCAAGCTGTGTATCTTTTCTTAAGCAAAAAAGTTTTGGGTACGGACACACTGACAACAGGTGAACTATGGGCTCCAACTGACCTCTTCCCACAGATTCCTCTGTATCTCCCCAACTGTACTGTGGTCTGGAGGGATATGGGAGATGCTCCGAGTGCCAGCTACCTCCTGGCCAGCTTCTACCAGCTGTGGTGCTGCTCACTTCCTGACCATGCCAGCCTCATTGCTCAGCGTCCTACTGCCTATGTTGCCCCAAGTCCAGGGGCTTCATCTCTTTGGCATCAACACTTACTGAGGGCCAGGGCCGGGCATGAAGCTGGCAGAAAGGACTGCAACATCCTTCCCTTCTCTCTACCGGCTTCTCGTTCTCAGAAGCCGGAGAACCGTACAGCCCGTCCCAGACTCCCAGGAAGAGAACAGATTTGGAAAATGGCACTCCCTGGGCCCAGCCCTGCTAGGAGCAGGTTTCTCTGAATCAAGACAGGCAGGTAGGATAAGGGACAAATCACTTCTGTCTGCAGCAGGAAGCCATGTTTGGTCAGTGTGGTTGGTGATGAAGTTTTCCAGATCTTCCACTCCAGCCACCTGCCATCTTGCTGTGTATTTTCGTTATAATTGGAATAAAAAAAAAAAAAAAGAAGAGATTGATACTATCTAGATTTGCAAGAGTGTGAAGGAGAAAGGATGCTGAACAGCATTTGATAGTGTTAAAAACAGGACAGCAGGCCAAAATGAAGTCAGGAAAACTAAGCCCATGTCACTAAACCGAGACTTAACAGTTTCGGCTCTCCCAGAAATGGAATCTTAAACCAGTCCGTCAGGAATCACCTGATGAGCACGAGTTAGGGAATCTGTCTGATAGACCCCTGCCATTCCCTAAAGGAGAGTGACCTTGCAGTAACCAACAAGCCTTTTTGTCTAGTATGACTTGCCTGTTCTGCTCCCTTTTGCCTGTCAAAGTCTTTCACTTGGTACAGCACTTCAGAGCTCCTTTCTGCTAGATCGGGCGCTGACCAATTCACAAATCATTGAACAAAGCCAAAAAGATCGTTAACATTTTTCTCAGTTGCATTTTGTTCTTTTAATAGTAGTATCTATCATTTTATCTATTGGACCAATGATCTTATTTCTAAGACTCTAGCCCATAAAATTATTATTCATAATGTTCACTATTATTCATGTTCTCTGAGCTCTAGATGCCCATTTTCGTTTCTTACTGGTCACTGGAGAGCTCTGTTTGGATGTCTCACAAACATCTCAAAACCACCTTACTACACTGAACTCATGATGCTCCCATTCTTAAACAGAACTTGCATACCATCTCCCCCATATCAGAAAATAGTGCCTCTGTCCAATCTATTTTCATACCAAAAAATCACGAGCATCTTTGATATTGTTTCCTTCATATCAAACATCTAGTCTATCGGGGCGCCTGGGTGGCTCAGTGGGTTAAGCCGCTGCCTTCGGCTCAGGTCATGATCTCAGGGTCCTGGGATCGAGTCCCGCATCGGGCTCTCTGCTCTGCAGGGAGCCTGCTTCCTCCTCTCTCTCTCTGCCTGCTTCTCTGCCTACTTGTAATCTCTGTCTGTCAAATAGAATAAATAAAATCTTAAAAAAAAAACCAACATCTAGTCTATCTGGATTCTCTCTTCCAAATGTATCTGAAATCTGTCAGTTCTCCTCTGCCTTCATGGTCCCTATTTAGACCAACATCTTTAGCCTGTATTAGAGCAATAGCCTCATAACTCGCATATTGTCATCCCCATTTATTTGAATCCCTATATAATAGAAGGAAAAGATAAGCCACAGACTGGGAGGATATACTTACAATCATATATCTAATAAGCTTATATCCAGAATATATAAAGAGCTCTTACAACTCAATAACAAGACAAACGGGCACCTGGGTGGCTCAGTCAGTTAAGCATCTGCCTTTGGCTTAGGTCATGATCCCATGGCCCTGGGATCAAGTCCTGTATGGGGCTCCCTGCTCATCAGGGGGACTGCTTCTCTCTCTTCCTCTGCCTGTCACTCCCCCTGTTTGTGTGCACGTGTTCTCTCTCTGGCAAATAAGTAAATAAAATCTAAAAAAATAAATAAATAAATAATCAAACCCTTAAAAAATGGGCAAAAGATTTGAATAAATACTTCACTAAACAATATAGACACAGAGAGAATGAGCACAGAAAAGATGTTCAACACTGTTATTTGCCAGGGAAATGCACATTAAAACCACAAAGAGGTACCACTCCACACCCATTAGTATGACGAAGATGCCTGTACCCCTGAAACCAATTATACATTACATATTAAAAAAAATGACTAATATAAAAAAGCTAGACAATAACAAGTGTTGATAAGGATGTAGAGAAACAGGGAGCCTCGTACACTTTCAGTCAGGATGTGGAGTCACACAGCCACTCAGGAAAGGAGTTTGGTAGCTTCTTTTAAAGTTAAATAGGAACTTACCGCAGAACCTAACAATTCCACTTCTAGGACTCTGCCCAAAAGAAATAAAACATGTGTCCACAGGAGGACTTGTAGATGAACGTTCACAGTGACCTTATTTGGAACAGACACCCCCTGGTAAAAATCCAAATGTCCATCAATGTGAATGGATAAACGTGTTTCCTGCACATCTTGGAATACTGCTCAGCAATCAGAAAGAACAAACTACCAGGACCCACCGTGACATTGACGAGCCTCAGAAATGTTGTTCTTGATGAAGCAAACCAGACAGAAAAGTCTACATAGTGTCTGATTCTTTTTATATGAAATTTCTAGAAAAAACCAAAACTATGGAGACAGACATCAAGTTAGTGGTTGCCTCGGGTTGGGGTCGGAGTAAATAGGTGCAAAATGGGCACAAAGAAATTTCTGGGTGATTGTAATGATGGTTGCACAAGTGTAGACGTTGATGAAAACTCATCAAACTGTAGACTTATAGTGGATAAACTATAAGTCAGTTATACCTTAACAAAGCTGTTGACAAAGATCTGTTTAGTACTTTTGGTTTACAATACATAGGTAAAAGCAGACCTCTTTCCCATGACCTATAAGGTCCTTATTTCTTTGGCTTAATTGCCTTTGGTGCTTCCAAATCTTGCTCACTGATTGCCAGCCAATGTGACTTACTCCCAGCCTTGTGCTGTGTAGTATTTTGCCTCAGGGACTTCCTACCCCCTGTCCTCTGCCTGAAATACCTTTAATCCCTCACTCTCTAGCTGGAGAAGTCTTAGTACTTTTTACATCTCAGTTTAAATGTCACATTCTCTGAAGGAGCTTCCTTAACACCTCCCTTTGCAGCTTAAAGTAGGTCCCTCTCTCGTTCTTCTACCTGGACTGTTCCTTCAAAGCATTTTTCACAATCTGTGCTTTTGCATTTATTTGATGATGACTTGTTTGACTGCCATCTTTCCAGGTGAACCTAAGTGCCGAGAGGGCAGGGGCCACACCTGTTTCATGTACTCATTTTCAGCAGGTATCGCCCAACATTTAACTGATTCAGATGAAATAAACAAGCAGGTCAATTAATATAACCACCCAGGATTACATATTGTGATTGGAATATCTCCAAGGGCCCACCACAAAGTCTACTGCTAGAATGAAAATAAAAACCTTTCACTGAAGTCTTACTGTTACTATGATTCTTTCTTTTCCCCGCTTGGGCAGTTGGCAACGTGAGCTCTAATCTTTCAAGCTAAAGTTGTTATAGGCAAGCTCTACGGGTGAGAAGTTTGGGTTCGCATCATTGTCGACTATTTCTATAGCTGCTGGCAGAGCTGATTGCCGAAGTGCAGACATCCCGTGAGCTGACCACATCTCTGCCGGGAGCTGGACTTTTGCCAGAAGCTCATTTGAGAGGAATCACATTCAGGAAAGATCTCTACGGAGTACGCGTGGTCTTTGCAGAACATCCGCACCTGCTTACTTGTACTGCGCTATTTTGGCCCGTCCTAGAATTGCTTTTAGTGACCTGTACCATCAGTCGATGCACAGAACAACATTACAGGAAAGACTCCTGCTGACTTCAGTGCGGAGATGCAGTGTTCTTTGTCGCCGGGGCTCTCTTCACGAGATCCTGCTGTCTTCCAGGAGTCCTCGATGGGAGGGCCCAGCTACCCAGGAGGCATCGCGGCCTGGATGCAGAGCCAGGGATGAGAGGGGGCAAGACCACCGGGCTTAGCATTTGTATGCAGAGTTCTTTTCCGTTAGTTCTTTTCCAAATTTTTAGCAGGGCGTCATTTTCCCCAATAAAATATTACTGGGGATCCCAGTACCTAAAACAAAACAGTGGGAGTGTGCGTGGGGTTGTGGCTCGGCCAGGCTTTAGTTTTTCCTCCCACTCAAGGTTCTTTGTCCCCTGAAGCAGGCGACAGGGGAGTTAAAATCCACTGATCTGGGGGCGCCTGGGTGGCTCAGTGGGTTAAGCCGCTGCCTTCGGCTCAGGTCATGATCCCCGAGTCATGGGATCGAGTCCCGCATCGGGCTCTGTGCTCAGCGGGGAGCCTGCTTCCTCCTCTGTCTCTGCCTGCCTCTCTGCCTGCTTGTGATCTCTGTCTGTCAAATAAATAAATAAATCTTAAAAAAAAAAAAAAAATCCACTGACCTAGCCCAGTCCATCCATTCGGGATCGCGTCCCCCTCCGCCCCCGGAAACGCAGAGGCAGGCCGTTCAGTTACCAGAACACGGAAGCTGGAAAGGGCCCGTCGGGAGGGCGCGGGAGCGCGTCTCCTCACACAGCGTCACACAGACGCCAGGTGCGGCGGCCCGAGGTGATCCCCGCAGGGGGCGGGGCCCGCGGCGCCGCCGGAGGCTTCACTCCGCGTCCTTCAACGCCGCTCCCGGAGCCCGGCTTCGGCGAGCGTCCCCGGCGGCGTCGGCAGGGGGCGCTCCTCGGCAGCGTTTCCGAGCCGCAGGCGCCGCTCCTCCGACGGCGACGCCCCCGCTGTCTGCGCGGCGCTGTGGGAGGGAAGGCGGCGGCGGAGCGGGAATCCCACGTGGCCCGGGTCCCTCGACGTCTCCCGACGTACCTCAGAAGTCGGCGCGAATACGCTGCCTTGTGCCGCGGGTCGGCCCCGGTTACTTCAGTGTCACACCGGGGCTTCGTGTTACTCGCCGCTTACACGACCCTGACGTGATCCCGCGTCTCGCCGCCGCGCCCCCCGCGGCTCTAATCCCCGCGGCAGGTTCCTGCTCGCGGAGGACGCGGGGTCGTCCCCGACCCGCCCGCGCGGCGAGGACTCGTCCGCCCTCCGGCCCGGCCCCGTCGCGGCCGAAACGCTGCCTCGTCCGGTCCCCGGAGCTGTGGCGTCTCCCCGGCCATCGCCCGCCTCCCCGGCGGGGCGGCCCTGGGCCCGCGTCTGCCCCCCTCGTCTCCCCCCGCCCCGTCTCCCCGTCTCCCCTGCACTCGCCGGAGGCTTTGCCTCCTGCGGCGCCGCGTGCCTCTGGGCCCCGAGATTTTCACAGGTTCTGCGGCTTCTTGTACCATTTGGACAAAAATAAACCCTCATTTAAGATGGAGTCGGCGCCGCGACGGGGGCTCACCGGCGGGAGGGGGAGGCGAGGGGCGTCTCCGCAGCGCGGGCTCCGCTCCGTCGGGGGTTCGGCTCCCGCCCGTCGCGCGAGGAAGCGAGCGCCGCCCTCCCGGCGCGGCCCGACGCCTCAGCCTCCGCCTCAGCCTCCGCCTGCGCCTGCGCCTCAGCCTCCGCCTCCGCCTGCGCCTCAGCCTCCGCCTGCGCCTCAGCCTCCGCCTCCGCGCGTCGCTCCGCCGCGGACTCTCGCCCCGGGCGCCGTCCGCGCGCCTCGCCCTCGTCTCTGCAGACCCGCCGCGGCGCCTCGGCCGGGATCCTGTTTCCTCGACTCGAACCAAATTGCTCTTTGCTCTGCTCCGAGTCGACGCCGCGGTGGCTTCGGCTGTGAGCGTCCGCCGCGCGCTCTCGCCCCCGCCCCCGCCGCGTCGGGCGGTTCCTGCGGTTTGGGGCGGTTTAAAGACACGAAAAAAGCACAAGAACGTGTTTTCTCCGCGCCGCGTCTAAGCAGACGTTTCAGTCAGACCGATTCTACCCGGTGCCCTGAAAAGGACCTCGAGACAAGGGACCGGCCGGAAGCCGCCTCAGTTCCGCCGAGCGGCCCTCTCTGCGTGTTCGAGCACCTCGCTTGCGGTCACAAAAGCAAAAATCAAGTTCGTTATTTATATTTTCTTATTTTAAACTTTTTTACAGAGAGGGAGACTGCGAGTCGGGGACGGGGTATAGAGGGAAGAGGAGAGAGAGAATCCCAACCAGGCCCCACGCCCAGCGCAGAGCCTGATGCAGGGGTCGAGCTCCCGCCGCTGAGATGGCGACCCGAGCCGGGATCAGGAGTCGCACACGCAGCCCCCAGGCGCCCCTGTGTTGCAGTTTATTTTTAATTGAAAAGGTCGTTTCTGAGTTTGCTTTCATAGATTTTACACCCGCTGCCAGAAACCAGATTTCCTCCCAGAGGAAGCTGATGTCGTCCAATTAATGTGTCTTGATTAGAGTCTAGGTGGGCACTTAGCATTGCCCTCCCAGACCATCAGAGGCGTGGGGACCCCGGAACGCTGCTGGCAGTGGCCGCTGGTCTTCTCTCCAGTCGGCGGGTTCTCCGAAGCTGCGACGCTGGCGCAGGTCTCCCACCTGGTGCCCGCGCCGCCTTCTCTTGGAGCCGCAGTTCCTGCCTCTCCTACTTCTCGGTTGCTTCTCTTCTTTGCTTTGGTCTTTTTTTCCCCCCTTTTGTCTGTTGTTGTTTGGGCTGTTGCCAGTGGATCGTTACGTCTGATTTGCTGAGTGTTGTTCCCTGCCGGGCACCTGCAAATTAAGCGAGGATGGTGGAGGGAGACCAGATGGCCTGGTGTGAACGAAGTGAGGTCAGACGAACTCTGTGCCTGGGGGGTGTGTGGGTCGTTCTGTTTCTGTCCTGCAGGACGCGTGGCCGCTGCGCTGATTGCTGTGCCCGAGGGGACTCCAGAGCCTGCTTGAAGAGCTGCTCTAGTGAGCTCAGCTTGGAGAGGATCAAGATGTAAGAACGCGTGTGGGTAAGGTTCACCCGAGAAAACGAATACCTTACTTTTTTCCTTCTAAAGTTTCTACGTGTACGGCTTTTGAACTAGGAAATGCAATCTCTGAAGTTTCCTCCTTTTATTTTTCCTTTTTAAATGATTTCTCCCTCACTTGAAGGATTTCCTTTCGGAGAGATAAATATTCAGAAGTTGCATGGCGGAAGCATCTAATGGTGATACCGAGCTTTGAAACACATTTTATTAGTCAGCAAGAGACTTTTACAGCAGGTTTATTTTTAATATCCTTGATCGACCTTGCAATATGTGATTTGTCTCGTAATGCTTCTTAAAATTGCATTCATTCATTTAAATTATACTTTTAAAAATATAAATCATATGATAAGTGATAAAACGACTCTAGTCATATTTTAAAAATGTGGAATTATGGATTATCCCTGGAACCCTATTTCATTCCCAGCCAAGGAAGTAGAAAGCCACATAGCCTGTTGCTTTGAGGAAAACTGCTTCAGCGCCAGCTTGAACCATGACCCCTCAGAAAGGCTCAAGTTGAGGACCAGACTGGATTTTTCACTTGCCTCTCCCAGGAAGTTGCACACACAGCAGGTTGGACACTTTATTGGTCCTTCCACACTGGTGAACTCTGATCAGAAATACCTGATCAACAAGGGTCAGACTAGGGCTGGGCTGACTTTCTTTCTTTCTTTTTTCAAGTAGGCTCCCACGGGGTGCCCTGAACTGGCTTGAACTCACAACTCTGAGATCCAAGACCTGAGTTGAGATAAAGAGTCAGACGCTTAGCCAGCTGAGCCACCCAGGCACCCCAGGCTGAGTTTCTCTAAGTAGATCAGTTGTCCATTACTAGGACTCGGGGTTCCTCAGATTAGATCCCAAGCTGTACGGTAAGCTTCAGTTGGCGGCATATGGCCTGCAGGTCACACTTTGTACATAAGAGTGCTAAATGGTCAAGATTGCAAAAATCTGTCAGAAAGAATTTTGCAATGCCTCATGAAATATTTACAAAGTCTCATGAAGCTAATGATTCACCCCAATCAATTGACTTAGGTGACTTGCATTGTCCTATAAAGTAAAAACAGTCCTCTGGGTCTCCTTTGTTCTTTATTCTTAAGATTTTATTTATTTATTTGAAAGAGAGAGAGGGGGAGCACAGAGGGAGAAGCAGGCTCCCCACTGAGCGGAGTGCCCTATGTGGATGGAGCTCGATCCCAGGACCCAGGGATCATGACCTGAGCCTAACCCAGAGCTTTAATCAGCTGAGCTACCCAGGTGCCCCACGTGTCTCCTTTGTCCTTAATGCTCTGCTACAAACACTCCCTCACTTCTAACACCAGGTGTGTGGGTTCTCCTTATATCAAGCAGTTCTGGAACACAAGACTCCCTCCATCCCAACCCCCAACACAGGGGTCCGATCTCCAGTCTAGGTTGTCAACTGTGTTTCTGACCCACCAGCTATAGATTGGAGGGTCTCCCATGCCCTCCTCAGGTTCTCTTCATTTACTAGAATGGCTCACACACCTCAAGAAAAATGTCCTTGCTGGGTTACTGATTTATTAGAAAAGGCTCTAACTCAGGAACAACCAGATGCATAGGGTAAGGTATGGGTCGTATTGGGCAATGACAGGCCAGCCCAGAATGTGCCACTCTGGCGTATTATTTTAAATAAAAATGACTTAAGAAGTAGCTAAGGCAAAAAAATAGTCTGACCTTTCCACTCCCCTTTGTCACCAGAAAGCAAGAAATAAAGCTCCCATGTGAAAGGTACCCTCCCTCCACCAGGAGGTAAAGAGGCCTCCTTAGCATCAGAGATAGGAAATTTAGAGCCAAAAAGCTGGCCAAACAAACCTGGTTTTTTTTGTTTGTTTGTTTGTTTTGTTTTTTTTACATATTTACCACCCTCTAAACCTTCTTTTTAGAATTTCTTACTAAATGGAGCTCTCAAAGTTAAGTTTTTCTTTTTTTTTTTTTAAATTTTATTTATTTATTTGTCATAGAGAGAGAAGCGAGAGCAAACACAGGCAGAGGCAGAGGGAGAAGCAGGCTCCCCGCCAAGCAAGGAGCCCGATGTGGGACTCGATCCCAGGACGCTGGGATCTTGACCTGAGCCGAAGGCAGCCGCTTAACCAACTGAGCCACCCAGGCGTCCCAAAGTTAAGTTTTTCTCTGTCAATTCCTTACAGATTTCTCTTTGTCTAAGATGTATAAAATCTGCCTGCCTTTTTCATTTCTTTGGGTCTCAATTTCATTATTGGGCCTCTGTGCACATGTAATAGAACTTTGATTTTGTCTCTTGCTAATAGGACTCATGTCAATTTAAATTTTTTTAAAAGATTTTATTTATTTGTTTGAGAGCGAGAGCGCATGCCCATGAGCAGGGCGGAGGGGCAGAGGGAGAAGCAGACTCCCTGCTGAGCAGGGCGCCCCACTAGGGTCTCCATCCCAGGACCCCAGAATCGTGACCCAAGACAAAGGCAGATGCCTAACCAACAAGCCACCTAGGTGTCCCCATGTCAATTAAATTTTTAAGCCACCTGGAAGACCTTGAGGGAAGGAGGAGAAGTTTTTCTTCCCCTAAAAGGGAAAGGGTGCAAAGCTCTTGTGCCCTCTGTGGGAGTGGCCCTCCTCTCCCAGCATCTCCATGTGGTCACCAACCCAGAAGGCCCCCGAATCCTGTCCTTTTATTTTTTTTTTTCCTGTTTTTAAGGTTCCACTACAGCAAATTGGTTAGAGCATTAGTCATTAGTCACTATTAACTCAATCTCCAGCTGAAATTGCAACCCACTAATTATTTGGTTGGTTCCCCTGGCAACCATTCCTCATTCTTAGGGGCTTTCCAAAGTCACTGCACTAACATAAACTCAGGTGTAGTGGAACAGGGCTTGTTATGGGTCCAAAAGACATATTTTTCACTCTTTCACTTAGGAAGTTCCCAGGGTTTTAGAAACTGTGCCAGAAATAAGGATAAGACCAAAAGGATGTTTCTTATTGTAAATCATAATATGATATCACATAAGCTGACCCCTCGCACATTTAAATTATTTTTGTTTAAACTTTGTTATTATTTTTTGGTCTAGATTTGTATATGGTAAAGCCTGAGTAAGAAGATCTAAATTCTTTTTTTTTTTTTTAAAGATTTTATTTATTTATTCGACAGAGAGAGATGACAAGCAGGCAGAGAGGCAGGAAGAGAGAGAGGAGGAAGCAGGCTCCCTGCTGAGCAGAGAGCCCGATGCGGGGCTCGATCCCAGGACCCTGAGATCATGACCTGAGCCGAAGGCAGCAGCTTAACCCACTGAGCCACCCAGGCGCCCCGAATAAGAAGATCTAAATAGTGCGCTTAGGTCCTTCACTGACAGTAATAACTCCTTACACTCATTGAAATAAATTTCTAGGCCACTCCTGCCTGGGGTGCCATGTTAGGAAACTTTTTTAGAAAAATTTCATGTTTTTGTAAATGTTTCACTTGAGTGGGCACACGATGTGCCAGTCAACCGTCCCCAGATGCTAAGCCAGCTCTGCGCTCCACACTTATTTCCTTGCTCCTTCTCATCCTAAAGAGGTGTGACTCTGTGACCCAGCCAGTCAGATGTTTTCTATTTTTCTCCTCTTTTTTTTTTATCCTATAAAAGCTTGCTGCCTTCTGCCTTGCTTTGCACTTTTCCCAATGGGGAATGTCTACTTCATGTATTTAAGTCTGTGTCACCTAAATTATTTTCTTCATCATTTTTCATATATTTGAATTAAGTGCATTTTTAAAAATCCATTTTCAGGGACACCTGGGTGGCTCAGTTGGTTACACAACCAACTTTCGATTTTGGCTTGGGTTGTGATCTCGGGGTCACAAGATTCAGCTCTATTTCAGGCTCCGTGCTGGGCCAGAGCCTGCTTGCGATTCTTTCTCCCTACCTCCCTCTGCCCTTCACCCTTGCTCTCTCTCTCTCACTCTCGCTTTTTTTTTTTAAAGAGATTTTTATTTATTTATTTGACACAGAGAGAGAGATCACAAGTAGGCAGAGAGAGGCGGAAGCAGGCTCCCCTGCCGAGCAGAGAGCCCTATGTGGGACCCGATCCCTGGACCCTGAGATCATGACCTGAGACGAAGGCAGCTTAACCCACTGAGCCACCCAGGTGCCCCTCCCCCCTCAAAAAAGAAAAAATCCATCTTCAAAAAAATATATCTGTAGATAGTGGAGATGGTAATGTCTGACTATGGGAAAATATTTCTGATTACAAATAAAAATGATTTCTCTGTAAGAGTCAAGCTGAGCAAATGTTGATCTTAATCTATAGCTTGGATAGATGGCATTATGTATGAGCAGTGGCAAGGAACACAGGCAGAAGGAAAGGAAATCGGATGTGGATCGAAGTTCCAAGGGGACTCGGGAGAACTGCCTTGGTGACAGAGGCTGACTCTGGATGCGCAGCAGGTGGGTGGCAAGTTCACAGTCCGTGGAGGTGTGGCTGGCACTGGACTATCTATTTCACTGATGGAACGTAACCCTGAAGAAGTCAAGTGACACTTAGTCCTTGGGCGTCGAGTAGGCAGATGAAGTATGTCTGCTGTTCAGGACATCCTAGGCATTCAGGAAGCATGCCACTGTACTATGGTTCTCTAGCCACCAGAGAATGTTTTGCTTCTAAAGAAGACTGATTTGAGCAACTTCATACAAAAGCATTCGGAGGCAGGTTGAGCCCCAGTTAGAAGGAGAGAAACTGTGCAAAATTCGGAAGAGGGACAGAACTCATTCCCATCCATCCATCCATCCATCCATCCATCCAACCATGCATCCATCCACCCATCCACCCACCTGTCCATTTTAATTGCTTATTTGCTTGATTAATTCAACACATATTTATTGAGCCCCTTTTTCGCACCACATATTGACTTAGGTGCTGAGGATAAAATGGAGAGCAAAACAGATAGGGTCTCTGTCTTCCTGGCACTTACAGTCTAATGGGTGCGATAGAGGTAATCATAAATGCATGATTACAAAGTACGAGATGGGTCTGAAGCAAAGACACACAGTACAGTGAACAAAATAATAGGACACGACCTCGTCTGAGGATCAGGGCAGCTCCCCTGATGAAGAGGTGTTTGAGCTGAGATCTGAAAGAGGAGAAGACTTTACCAGGTGAAGAATGGGAGGACAGTGGGTCAGCTTGTGCAAGGACCAATTGTAGGTATTTCTTCCAAATTCTGCATTCAGGTTGGTGGGTGGGGTGAAATCAGCCACCCTGGGAGTATTTGCAAGCACCACAAACAGGACTTTCTTTTGGAAGGCCAGTTGTGAGACATTTGCTGGCATCCCCTTGGGAGGAGGTGGATTGCAAGTGATGTGTGTATTAATCACTCCCTAGAACTCAGGTGCTGTATTAGGTACTGGATATATTATGTCACTTGATGCCCACACGAACTCTGTGTAGTAGAAATATTTATCCTGGACATAGAGTGGGACTTTAAGAGAGTGAATTTCCCAAACTGTTGAGCTAGAGAGTGGACCAGGTCATATTCAAACCCAAGTCTGTTAGGCTTTAAATACGCAAAAAAGACTTATTGAGAGGAACCCTTGTAAATGGTTCATCCACTTTTGGAGTGTGTAATTTTCAGAAGTTAAAAACAACCTTTTTTTGCAAATGCAGAATGGATACCTGTCAATGATTTAATCATCTCATTAATCAGTGAGGGAACCAGTACAACGATCAGGGCAGTTCAAAGAGCATTTATGGAACTGGGTATTCATAGGCAGTTAAAGAAAGAAATCTTTGAATAGATGATCTAGGTTAGAAGCAAAATTGACTAATGTTTTACAGGGCAATAGACCATAACCTTTGGGATTATCTCTTCTACTAGAGAGAAATCATTTGCATCTTTATTGGACATAAAAAAGTTAACATAACTTTGCAGAATATGAGCCTCTAATTAAAAGTAAATAGAAAAGTCAGAAAATGATAAATTCTCCCAGAAAATGAAATGATCTTTGAGGGGATTGTTAAACAATGCTTCTGTGGGACATCGAAAGGGTATGCATGTATTCTTTTGGCCTTATTTCTCTGTTTTGTGTAATTATTCTTAAGTGTGAGCAGGTAACTCTCATTTTCACCTGTATGTCTAACTTTAGGATGACACAGGACACACTATCCCAAAACATGGCACCCTGGCACATTGAATACCTTAAACTGGAAGGATCTGGGAAAATGGCAGATGTAGGAAGGTCACTCTGATTTCCCCCAACTCCTTGCCCCTTCCCTGAAATAGGTGACGAATCTCCCATGCGAAGGATACCCTGTCTGCACCAGGAGAAAGGAAGACAGCATCATCACCAAAGACAGGGAATGTGAGGCTTCGAAGTCTGTACAAACCAGCCTTGTTAAACCAACCCTTACCTTCCTAGCTCCTTCACCATTTACAACCCCTAGTCCAAACCTCTCTGTCTTGTCAGTTCTTTACATGTGCATTGTTTCTTTGTCCAGGATGTATAAAGCTTCCTGCTCCTGTCCCTTCTTCAGGCTTTCATTCTCTTGTAAAGGCTCCTGTGTGTGTGTAAAAATGCAACAAAATTTGCACACTTTTCTCCTATTAATCTGGCTTTGTCAGGTTAATTTTCAGCCTCTGCCAGGAACCTTGAAGGGGGTGAGGAAAAATTTTCCTTTTCTGTAGGGATATGTACTTAACTGCGGGGACTCCAGAACAAAGATCTGCCCTGGTTCAGTCCCTTAGTTGCTGTGTGGCTTTGGGCAAATTAAGTAACCTCTGTTCCTCAATTCCCTCATCTGTATAATGAGGGTAATAAGAACTGTACCTTTCTCCTAGGCTGCTGAGAGGGTTAAGAGGTGATGGCGGCTTGGATTACTGTGGACCTGTCCAGGCTTCTCCTGCTGGCCTTTACCCACAGCTCTTTTCTGTTTCCAAGGAAGAGTCAGCAGGTGAGCTAAAGCATGTTGATGACCCTTTGAGGTGGGAAGCTGATAAAATGGCAAGCTGAGAAATAAAAGGGGAGGAATGTGAGAGTAGAGGGTTTTTTATTGGGCATGTTGATGATGCATTAGCAAAATATAACTCCAAAAGAAAAGCCAACAGTGGGACATAGGGATACAGTTAAATAGCAGCTTGCTAGGGTACAGTGTTGGGGTCTTGGAGTCCCCACGCCTAAGTAGCTAATTTCTTCACCTGGTTCTGGACAGTTAATAAAATAAAGAGTGAAGACCGAGTCCAAAACACTCATTTCACTATAGATAGAGGTTAAGCGAGGATGTACAGGTCTACAATTATAATAAAAAATTGGTTAAATAACAGACTAAGATAATTTATTTTTATAATTTCTGGCTTTATTTCTCAAGTTCCCATCATCATAAAACCCAGATACTCTCCCCGGACTAGTTACTATGAAATTTCGATTCCCATTTAAAATGGTTTACTTGCGGTGACTTTTTCATGACGCGTCTTGTTTTTCAAGAACTGGGGTCATGGCATGTGATGAGCTCGGAATTTAGAAGTCTATTCACGGGGTAGGAAGGAGGTGTCTGGCTTGGAGCTTCTTCCATAAAGCAAATCAAGGTGGTAAGAAGTGAATGGAAGTGTTTGCTCTCAAGGCCATTGGTGAGGAGGGCTGGGCATTAGGGTTGCGTATGTTTGGCTTCAAATCTCTGTTCTGTGACCCAGGGAAAGTACTTAACTTCTCTGAGTGTGATTTCTCATCTAAAAATTAATATGTGGGAAAAAATCACATTATACCATGTAATGAGCTAATAAAGACATCTCAGCTCTGCTTTCTTCCTCAAGAGCTTGGGCACAGATGACTAAACATGACATTGCTATATGGGTCACTTTTAGTTGGATTTGAAGATCTGTAGTTAGGTGTCTCTTCTACTGGGTGATGTTGTTAGTAAAAAGCTAGACTCATCAAGTCATGTCAGGAGCCCCACTCCTAATGACTGAGAACAATTCCTTCTTGGCTGATGTTCACCTGTTGCCTTCTGGAAGGTCCATCTGGCTGTGGTGGTGGTGGCCTGGTGAGGCCTCAGGGATTTGGTGGGGGTCACAAGGACAAAAGAGTGATCCCAGCTGGAAAGTGCTACCAGAGAATTCATGGAGACCCCAGGCCATGTTTTCTGATGAGGCAAAGGGGAAAAGAGCTAGTGTTGGTTTCAAATTCTTTAATTCAGAAAACTGAAAATGTCTTCAGACTCTTCAGCTATTAATGGTCAAATAACTGTGTATCTAAAACCCTATATTGTCTGCTGTGCACTTTTCCCTCATCTTCTGGATGAGGAGACTGAGGGTCAGAGAGTCACTTGGCCAAGCCCTCCCCGCTCGTGCAGAACTGGGTCTATCATCCAGATCAAATTCTAGACTTAGTGCTTTCAACCAGTACCCAGGGGTCCCAGTTACTGTAGTTTACTGCAGTTGCCACATGGATTGCCTGCTGTTGGTGGATGGTCCTTGTTCATTTACGCGGCTGAGGTCATCTGAGGAAATGTCTCCTGTTGGCAGGAGGAAGCATGTGGGTAGAAGAGGACAGACAAGAAGTGTCGGTGGGTGAGGCCACTGCTGAATCAACAATCCTTTATTTGGCAGCACTTGGTGTCAGGCAGTGTTTTAGCTGAACCAGATTCGGTTCCTCTCGGTAATTCACCATTAGGAGACAGATTCAAAAAGAATGTTACAGGTGACCCATCATCAGTGCACCCTGCACAGTCAAAAAATCTGCATAACTTCTGACACCCCCCACCCCCCAAACTCAACAGTACTGTTACACTAGTAACTTACTGCCTGCCGGAAGCCTCGCACATGTGTTTTGTGTGTTGTTTGTATGATACACTGTATTCCTACAATAAAATCAGCTAGAGGAAAGAAAGTGTTACTATGGAAGTCATAAGGAAGAGAAAATACAGTTATGGGCTCTACTGTATTTATCGAGGAAAGAAATCCATGCTTGAGTAGACCCAGTCCCTGCAAACCTGTGACATTCGAGGGTCAGCTGTGTAGGCGACAGTGAGGAAAGGGCAATGACAAGGCAGGGCATGGGGTGACGTCCTTACAAAGTGGGGGTCAGCCCTGCTCTGAGGATCCAGGGAAGGCTTCACCGGAGATCATCAAGCCCTCTCTCGAAAGGCAGCGGGAGTTCGATTCCCAGCGGAGGCAATGTCTCGCGCTGAAGTGAGGAGGTGCGGTGCGGTTCAGAGGCTGGTGGTCTTGGCGGGGAGGGGTGGAGTGGGGCTGGGAAGTTGCGGGCCGGGATTCCGGCCATTAGGCAAATGGGCCCAGATCACGAAGGGTTCCTTTTCCAGGCTAAGGAATTTGGACCACTATCTCTGATGAAGGAGACACTTCCAAGGATTTTAAACTGGAAAGCCACGTGTCTGCACAGGATCCTTTTTGTCTGTCCTGCCACGGTCTTTGCTGTCTGTCTGCACTGTTGGAGGCTGACCGCCATGGACAGCATCGGTCCGTCTGTCAGTTCCCTAGGATTGCCGTGAGAAAGTGTCACAAACCAAGTGGGTTATTCGTTCTCAGTTTTGGAGGCTGGAAGTCTGGAATCCGGGTGTCAGCAGGGTTGGTTCCCTGTGGAGTTTCTGCGGGAGAATCCGTTCATGCCGCTTCCCTAGCGACCGTCTGGGGGAGCCTTGCGGGTGCGTCGCTCCAACCTCTGCCTGTCTTCACTTGGCATTTTCTACTACGTCTCTGTCTGTGTGTCGTCTTCTCCTTTTATAAGACACCAGTCATACGGGATCTAGCTCGCCCTGCTGCAGCATGAGCTCATCTTAAATTAATGACATTTACAAAGATCCTATTTCCGAATAAGGTAAGGTACCACAGGTTAGGACTTGAATGTATGTTTTTGAGGGAGACAATTCAATCTACAACAGTTGGCAACCTTGCCCTTTCCGTTTTGGTTGGGTTAGGCCATTGGGGAGCATGGGCCGGGGATGAGAGGGACAGAAGGAAATAAAGTTAGAGGATTTATTCCCAAGCTCTGTACTTTTGGGGTCACCACAAACTGCCTTCATCTGTCAGCTGAAGATCGTAACCCTTGAGAGGTGGCCCTCTCCACTCTCTCTCTTTCTCATTCATAATTGTTTTCTCCTCTTGCCTCATTAGGCCCAGGAATGGTAAAAATATCTCAGTTACTAGCTGGGAGTATTTTATCATCCCTATGATTTCCCTACCCTCTGCCCAAACCATTTGTAATAATCTCCGTGTCAAAATGTCCACAAATTACTTAATTTGAGTTTCGTCTTATTCCTACCGAGATCTTGATGGCAATAGTGACGCTATTTTTATTTTAGCATAGTTGCTTAGGTAGCAGAGTAGAATATGGATAGGAAAAGGAGGCACTGAGACTAGAGAGAAAGACAGTACAGTAATTCAGGTAAGAAATGACCGGACCTGAGCTTGGATGAGAGCAGGTAAGACAGAGAGGAGAGGAGGAGGCACAGAGAACTGGAGATAGAATTAATGCGGCTGGGCACGACTCCCGTGATGACTGAGATTCGTCCTCACCAAATACGCATTAGGTAAGGGGAAATTCTGTGCTGTAGATGATCTCGTACTGGTTTCAAACAAAGTGAAGGTTTACAGATGAGTACAAGAGAGGCAAGTAGGATAGGTGCCCCCCAAACTTTTAAATAGTGTGACATGGAGGCAGGCTTGGTGGAATCAGGAACAATTCGAGTTTTTAAGGGTTTCAGTGTCCTGTCCCACTGGGTCAGGATGGCATTTCTGGCTCCATCCCATTTTCCAGGGCCCACGAGGCGGTATTGGTAAGGAGTGCATGGTCCAAAGAAAACTTCCCAGGCTAGTCTGGGATCCTTGAGGAACAGAAGAGGGACACTGGGCTTGGCGCCTATGCATGCAGCAAGGTCATCCAGGTACTGAATGAACTCAAGTTTGTCTTCACTGGTGTCTTTCATCACACCCCTGAGAGGAAAAAAGATGGACCATTTTCCATTTTCAAGTTATAAGTCACCCCTCCTCCCACCGTTTTACTTCTTCTTATCGGGGGTCAAACCATGTTTGGGAATGTTTTTCTACATTGCAAAGGAAAAAAGTGAGAGGAGTTTATCTACAAAGGGTATTGGTGAGGATAATTCATTTTATTAAAGGGAATGGTAAAAGGAGGCCACTGGACAGGGGCTCCAGATCATGGTCTGGGTTGTTGAATTTGATATGAGGTAAAAATCTGGTCAGTCCAAATACAACAGTTGAATGAATGAACATGATCAGAAAGCATCGATATGGCCGCCTACTTTTTTATGTTAATTTTGAGTTGAGGCGGTCATCTGTGGTGTAACAGCCCTGAACATGATGCAGATCTGAGTACTGTATGTGAAAGTTTATTCCTACCTATTGCTGCTGTTAGTAAACTTTCATAATGTCCCTATGTCATTCATTCATTCATGTATTCTTTCGATAAATAAATATTAAGCGTCCATCCTGTGACAGGCACCATCCTAGGTGCTAGGGGGCCAGCAGCGAATAAAACAAAGTCCTTGTCATCAAAGAACTTACATTCTAGTGAGGAAATTAACAGCCAGGACGCCTGGGTGGCTCAGTAGGTTAAGCGTCTGCCTTCAGCTCAGATCATGATCTCAGGGTCCTGGGATCGAGCCCCGCATCGGGCTCCCTGCTCAGCGGGGAGCCTGTTTCTCCCTCTCCCGATGCTCTCCCCCTCCCCCACCCCCTTGTGCTCTTCTGCTCTCACTTGCTCACATTCTCTCCCTCAAATAAATAGAATTAAAAAAAAATTACCACCACCCCCACCCCCCCGAGCCAAATAGATATGTAATAAGTCAGGTGGTCATAGGTATTATCAAGTAACGTAAAGGCAGGGAGGGGGACGAGGCACCGCAGGCACTGGCTGGGCTGCCGTGTTCAGGCAGTGTTTTCAGAGAAGGCTTCTCTCTTACGAGGTCGGTGTGAGCGCCGGGAGCTCTCTGGTGGGGAGAACATCCCGGGCAGAGGTTCTGAGGGGCTGTGCCTGGCATGTTTGCGGGCCAGCGAGGAGGCTGGGGCGACTGGAGGAGTGTGGGTGAGCTGGGGGGACGGAAGGCGGCGGCCCAGAGCCAGCTGGAAGCTGTGGAGGGCCGCAGGCTCGCAGGGGAGTTTCTGGGAGTGAAATGGGAAGCAGTCAGAGGGCTCCGAACAGAAGAGCCGTCGGTGTTGCTCACTCCTGCTGCGGTATCAAGATCTGACTGTAGGACAGAGCGGACGCGGGGAGCAGAGCGGGGGCGACAGCCGGTGTCCTGGTGAGACATGACGGCGGCCTGGTCTGGGGTGGCTGTGGGGGTAGCTGGAAGGGTCTGGATTCTGGATTTGTTTGAAGGTAGGTGCTGGCGGTGTTTGCTGATGTGGGGTCCGAGAGAAAAAGAGGAGAAAAGGACGGCTCTGGGGCTCTCGGTGGACCGACTGGGATGAGCCGCCAGAGACGAGGGGAGAAGCGCCCACGAGCCCGCGGGCGAGATGCGTGGGCCAGGGATGGGGGCGAGCGTGTGTGCGTAGACACACTCTCGATTTGAGAGACCCCAGTGGTGCCCAAGTGGACATACCTGGAGGGACTTGGATTAGGAGTGGGAATTCTGGGGGGAGAGACGGAAGCCGGAAGCCACGCTGTACGATGGCATGTAAAGCCACAGGCCGGGACGAGGCCCCGAGGGGTGAGTTAGAGGAGGTGAGAAGAGGTCTGAGGAGTCAGGCCGGGCTTCGCCAGTTGTCAGGAGCAAGGAGAAGACCCACCAGTAAATTCAGAGAAAGAGCAGCCCGAGAGGTAGGAGGAGAGTCAAGACACAGTGGAGTTGCGGGGGCCGGGGCACCCACGCCTGCCGTCTGCTGGGGGCCGGGCTCTGAGTTCTGCTGAGGTGACGCGGCGGGTGACCCCACGGACACATCTCAGGCCACAGATCTAGTTGGTAGAAGAGTTAAGTTTGAAAACATATTCTTCTGACTCTAGCGCAGTGACCTCCAGTCTGCCATAGTGCTTCTCTAGGAATGGGTTGCGCGCGCGCGCGCGCGCGTGTGTGTGTGTGTGTGTGTGTAAGGAAATACCCTGGTAGGTTTTCCTGGAATGAGCTGCATGTCATGTCCTACCTTTCTATGAGCTGCTCCTTTTTAGTAGCCTCGGCCATCAACTTCTGGGATGGAGGTATCCGACAGAGTCCTGTGAGGACAATCGGAAACACATCAGTGTCACCTGTACCTTTTCCTTCAAGCTCTCCCCGCCCCGTTTCTGTCCCCCCCACTGCTCTATCCTTAGGACAAGTAACACTCAAAGCTCAGCCTGCAATTAGAGGTCATCTCCGGAGGCAAAGTCCTCCTCCAGACCCAGTCACAAGCGTCCTCTCCTGCCAGCACAACAAGGATGGACACCCCGTGGCCCCGCCCTCAGCGGCACCGGCTCCAGCTGCGTTCTCTGCCCGTGTCCCGTATATACTCATATACGATGTCTGTATTATGCAGTTTGTGTACACCTGTTTGTGTCCATGCGTGTGAGACCCAGTCGCTGGTTCAGCGGAAATACTAGCAACGACCTTGTTTTTATAAGCCTGCCTGCCGGTGTCTGGGCCTCGCGGAGGCTCTGACTGCTCCAGTGGTGAGAAGCGGTGTCTCAGCCTCCCACCTACACGGTCTCAGGGTGCGCGCTCCGCTCTCCTGGCTGGGAGCCGAGTGCTGACCCAGAGCGTGGGGTCCCCGTGTACTTGAGCTAGCTCTGCCTTCACTCTGTGCGCTCCTTGTCCCTTGCATCACTTTATCCGGTGAAGAGTGGGCAGGACCTTCCTTGGCAGTTCCCGGATTGCCCCCGAGGCTCTCTGGAGAAGCCTGGGAGTACCCCGGGGCTGTGAGCTAATCGTGCTTCATTTCGTCAGTGCTATCATTCTGATAAGCGTTTTTGGGCTCATTATCAAACACTTAAAAAGCCCAAACAAAGTATCATCCGGTACTTAAGAGTCTTCTGTGGTTTCACTATAATCGAATAATGCTGTCAAAGCTCTTTAATTGGCCTTAAACAAAAATTTGTGATCATTTAATGGAAACGTGTGGCATTGGATGTCTATTACATTTGTACAGTGTGATAAAAGTCGACACGCCTTAAGACTGCATTATGTGCTCTTTGTAAATTATTGGTGATTGTTTTGATTCATGAAGGACCCACTTCTGCTAAAGGACAGCTGATTAGTTCAGTAGTGATTCCTGTTTTTATTTAAAAAATCACGCAAGTGCAGTTCTTTAAAATGCTTACTCATCTCAAACTTGCCCTGCTTTAGAGAGGTATGAAAATAACAGCCAGAGAAGAATGACGGCTGTCAATTAATAACCTTCACTGTGTGCCAAGCACGGTGCTGAGCGCGTGGCAGACATCCGTCCTACAACATTCTTGGGAAAGAGGTTTTATTATTCCTGTTGTTCTGTCCTGATGAAGGCTCTGAGCTTCAGAGAGGTCCTCACAAAGCTGATGAGTTTGAGTTGGGATTGGACCCCAGTAGCTCTGACTCCCATCATTTGTGCTCTTACAGTGAAAGTGGACAGTTTAGTGTCCAGTACCTAAAAAAATTTTTTATAGGCATTTCTCAAAGGTTACCATCTCCTTAGAACTCAACTTTATTCACAGTGTGCATTAGTCCAATAACTGTCTTCGGAAGTGGTTCAAAATTCTACTTCTGGAAATAAATGATAAGATTAGAAGCAGGGGCACCTGGGTGGCTCAGTGGGTTAAAGCCTCTGCCTTAGGCTCAGGTCATGATTCCAGGCTCCTGGGATCGAGCCCCGCATCCGGCTCTCTGCTCCTCGGGGAGCCTGCTTCCTCCTCTCTCTCCACCTGCCTCTCTGCCTACTTGTGATCTCTGCCTGTCAAATAAAATCTTAAAAAAGAAAAAAAAAAGATTTAGAAGTAAGTAAAGCAGACTAGACTAGAGTAGAACAGAATAGGGGATCCCGAAGCTTCAGTAATTTCAGTGAATCTGAGAGATGGGATTATATGTTGTTGTCCAAATTTACTCCACCCAGAGAATCAGAAACCTTTTCTCCACTCTGTCGTGTTAGCGACACGAGCACACCCACCGGATAATATCACCCACAGGTGAAGTTAAGTATCCGTTAAACTCTTGATATTTTATATTACTTTAGCTTACATCTGTGCCGCTTGGGCTAAATCACAAGGCACTCATTTGAAGACTCAGATGGTCACACAGGGCTTTAAAAAGAGTCAAGTACCTTTGAATACTCTCGTGGCCCAGCGTGCTTGGAGCTCCGTGCCCGCCAAGATGGATCCTTTAAGGCCGATGAAGCCAATGAGAGCTAGCGTTGCTCTCTCTAGGTTTGAAGGAAAGACCTGCTTATATAGGAATATCTTCTTTGTACTGAGGCTTTTAAGAGGTTCTTCGAGAAAGGGAAAAGAAAATGTGTATCCTGTCGCGAAGATCACAATATCGATGTTTTCTTCCACGGTTCCGTCTTCAAAGAGAGCAGAGGTTTCTGTAAACTCCTTCACGCCGGTTTTCATGGTGACTGTCCCACAAAGGATACAGGTCGGCAGTTCGTCATTCACAATGAATTTTGGTATTTTCCTTTGACACAGAAGAGAAAATTATTCATTGTACTTAGGCCTATGAGATACCGGAGTGAACTCTTCATTTGGTCAACTGAAGGAAGAGTGTCTGTCAAGCATAGGGAGTGAATTGACCAATGTCTAGTTCAAAGTTGCCTCTCCAACTTTGTTGCAATAACACGTTTTGTCCTCTTACTTTCCGGTAGAAGGCATGTCAACAATGTTTACACCTATTCTTTCCTGCTTGGGGTTTAAAATTCTCTTGATACTAATTTCTGGAGCAATGCTTTCCTCGAAGCATCAGGATTGAGTAGGCAACAATCCATTTAATAATCATTTTTTGGTCTCCCCTCACCCAGGCCTCAAAAAATTGACAAGAGGCAAAGAGGAAGTTACCAAGAAATTTTTGGATAAAAATAAAAAAATCTGAATCCATTTATGCTGACAAGTATTTTCATTATGAACATCATTCTGTCTAATCACAGCAGACATAATGTCTTTGTAAAATAGACATTTGGGGGCACCTGGGTGGCTCAGTCAGTTAAGTGACTGATTCTTGATTTGGGTTCACATCATGGTCTCAGGGTCATATGGTCATATGGTCATCCCAAAGTCATCTCATGGTCATCAGGGTCATATGGTCAACCCAAAGGGGGCTGTGGATCAGGCTGCAAAGTCGAGCCTGCTGGACAGTCTCTCCCTCCTTCTGCCTCTTTCTCCCTCCCCTGCTCACACATGTCCACACACACTTTCTCACTCTCAAAAAAAACCAAAAAACAAATCATCCATTGCCATTAATTTTCTTTATAAGTTGAGAGCTGTCTTACCAAAGAAAAATATTTGGGTCAAGCATAAAATAAAAGGCACCTTTAATGACCTTATATTCATTATATATAATGATATATAATGAATATTATAATATATAATGAATATATTATATATAATATATATAAATATTCATTTCAATATTCATTTCTCTTGCAATGTGCAACTTTATAGAGATGTATATTAAAACATGTAATTCTAGGAATTCCTGTTGGAAATGCACCCTCTAATCATCTAGCCAGAGACAACATTGATGAAAAGTTATCTGTACTTTTGATGCTGTAAATATTCCATGTGTACACCATAGCCATTCCAAAATTCCTGAAAGCCAATTTTAATTTCTTGATTTTTAAGCTTGAAATGAAAAGTTTTTATCTTCATTTTCTTCTAGCCTAATGAATTCCTACTTTTGTTACCAGACAGAGAATATTCCCATCTCAAGGACTGCTGTGGTACCTGATGGACATTGTCTTAATTAAGGAGCTAAGGGGGCGCCTGGATGGCTCAGTGGGTTAAGCCTCTGTCTTCGGCTCAGGTCATGATCTCAGGGTCCTGGGATCAAGCCCCGCTTTGGGTTCTTTTGCTCAGCAGGGAGCGTGCCTCTCTGCCTACTTGTGATCTCTCTGTCAAATATGTAAATAACATCTAAAAAAGAATTAAGGAGCTAAGGTCAGAACAGAATAAACAAAGGCAGCATTATAATTATTGAAGATTTTGACTTCTGAATAAAAGAGAATGAAAAATAATTTTCCCATTAAATAAAAAAAATTTAAGTACCCCTTTGTAATACTTAATCCATAATTCTCATGGTTAAATCTTTTATTCAGTTGCCTCTGTTGAATCCAGTTTAGTACACGCGAGGGCAGAACTTGTGTGATAAAATTAAGGCATCTTCTTGTAATCACCATATTAAATGGGTAGCCCCCATCTGAAGAGCGGTGGAGAACCCAGGCACCAGTCCTGGTACTGAGAAGTACCTAAAAAGTAAGGCAGGATAAATATAGGGACATTGTCTTGTAGTATTTTTCCTTCCTGTGCTTCAAATGTTCTTATAACATCTGACCCTTTTTTTTTTTAAGTTTTTAATTTTAATTCCAGTTAGTTAACCTACAGTGCTCTATTAGTTTTGGGTGCACAATATAGTGATGCAGCATTTCCATACAGTACCCAGCACCCATCGCAAGGGTGCACGCCTTCATCCCCACGACCTGTTTCACCCATCCCCCCATCCACTTCCCTCTGGGAACCACCAGTTTGTTCTTTATAGTTAGGAGTCTGTTTCTTGATTTGTCTCTCTTTTCCACTCTTATTTTTTTCCCCCATTGTTTGTTTGTTTGTTTCTTAAATTCCACATGTGGCTGAAATCATATGGTATTTGGCTTTTCCTGACTGACTCATTTTGCTTAGCCTTATACTCTCTAGCTCCATACGTGTTGCTGCAAACGGCAAGATTTCATTCCTAACATCTGTTCTTAACTGGTAGATTTGTACACAGATCTATAAATGACTTTCTGTTGTTGCCATTGTAGGTATGCACTATTCATCAGGCAGTTTTTTTCCCCATCTAAGTAATATCGAATTTAAAGTGATGTTGTGCAAATAAATAAATAAAATCTTTAAAGTGATGTTTTGGGAGAGCTATTTTAATTGGGTTAAATCAAAATCTCTTCTTTCCAAATCGAATCACTGTCCTATAATTTATGTTAAAGTGGAACAGATTTCTAATTTGTGAATCTGTGCTTGGACTTTCTAAAATCATTAAATATACTTCGTGGCAGAGTAAAGGTTGCTTTTCTTTTAAAACAAATGTGGTCAGAAAAAACCTTCCCTTTTCTAACTTTATATGGGAGTTTTGCCAGAATCGCAGAGGGAAAGTGTAAAAGAAAGATAATTGGTCTGGGTGGAATGAATGGCCCATTCGGTCTTGTTTTTGAAACTGTTACCTCTGAAAAGTCCCTCCTGGTCTGACATCCATGGAGTTTCCTAGCCCCCTCTTGGAGATGGTTCACTCCTGTAACTGGTGGAATTTTTCACTCATGCTGTGTTCAGATGATTTAGCAACTGGCCAATGTGTTTGTCATCATGTCTGCCTCTCTCCAGACACCAGAAATGACGATGGGGTGAGGGCGTGAATTCACCCGGGGGTACCTGCGCTGCCGTCCGACTCAGCTCCACGGCCACGTCTCCTGCAGTGTTCCCAAGACCGATCACTAACACACGTTTGCCTTGAAAGCCTTCTGGGCTCTTATACTCCTGGCTGTGCAGGATCTGGCCTTTAAATTTATGAATACCTGAGGGGAAGGAGGGATCAGAAAATCAGAAGAATCTAAAGTTGTAATTCCCTAGGATGCAGGCATAGGGTCTGGAGGAAAAGGAAAGTTCCAGAAATACGTCAGCCTTCTGCTCCTGCTGCTCATTGAAGGAAGCAGAAGCAGCACACCATCTCCCTCTCCACTGGATTCTGGGAGCCCAGGTATAGACTGAGCACGACCTTCAGGAGACTGACAAATGCGGGAGAATTCGTATGCCGCGCGAGTGCTCCCTTCGAAAGCAGTTACTTGGGGGGACTCGAGCTCACTGCAAACAAACCTCTCACGCACGATCCTGCACAGTGTAAGCAAGAATTAGACTGTATTTTACCCAACAGATATAGTCTGTAAGAATATGGCTTGTGTATATAACATATTTACAAACTGAATTTTAATTTATTTACAGTTTTCCACAGAAGAAATTTTGTGGCAAGTTCTCTTATACATAAAGTAATTCTTTTTGTGGTTTAGGCTTGCTACTTCTACTTAATGCTTATTTTACTTTATTCTTTATGATATGCTTAATGCTTTATTATACCCTATGCTTATTTATACTCCATTCTTATATTATTTATTTATGGGTTATACCAATCTTTCTAGTTCCGAACACTCTGTTAATAGCAGGACCATGATTATGGTATTGATGAACATGAGAAGGGATCTCAGAATATTTCTTCTCTTGATTCATTTTTGGTAACTATCTTCTTGGCATCTAGAAAAAAGACATAAAGCACGGATTTGTGTAAATGAAGACTGGGAGTACCAGGAAGTAGAGGTGTTTGCAGTGGTGGCTGCAGCCATGGGAATTCCGAGGCGGCAGAAGAACAAGAGGGATGGGGTCAGTGACCGTCGGACCCACAGGTGGGTGAGACGAAGGTCTGACAAGGAACCTGAAAGGGAAGCTTTCAAGTACTTCTGAAATTTTAAAATAAAAAGATGAAACTGGGGGTGTCTGGGGAGTACAGCTGGTTCAGCGTCTGACTCTTGGTTTCAGTGCAGGTTTTCTTAGGGTTGTGAGATCGAGCCCCGCATCTGGCTCCACGCTTGGAAGGGAGGCTAAGACTCTCTCTCTCTCTGTCTCTCCCCCTCTGCCCCTCCCCCCACTCTCGCTCTAAAATAAATAGAAATAGGGAAGCTTGAGTGGCTCAGTCAGTTAAGTGACTGACTTCGGCTCAGGTCATGATTGCCGGGTCCTGGGATCAAGTCCTGTGTCAGGCTCCTTGCTCAGCGGGGAACCTGCTTCTCCCTCTGCCTGCTGCTCTCCCTCTCTCTCTGACAGATAAATAAATAAAATCTTAAAGAAATAAAATAAGTAGAAATAAATCTTAAAAATAAAAAAATGAAACTGTCTCCCAGAATACATCATTCTCCTATCATACAATGATTGATTCATGTACTTAATAACATTTATTGCATCGGTAATATGTGTAATGCAATATTTTAATTGGATTCTTTGCCTCCTAAGGCCCCCAAAGCTGGAAGCTGAATACAGTCCTGGCCATATTCCAAGGGATGTGTTAAGCCCACTGTGCAGAATTTGCAAAGAATGTGTACGCAGATCCATTTTGGGATCCCTAGCCCCTCACTCACTTTGGGGGATTGGAGTCGAAGTAGCTGGGAGTTGGAAGTGGGAGAATTTCAGGAAAGGACGTAGAGTGCTGTGGCGTTTTTTGTCCCTGGGACACGAAGGCAGGTTGGAGGGGCTGCAAAGAGACCACTGTGAGACCTTGACCCTTGGAGTCTATGAAGCTCGGGGCCTGGGGTTTGACCCAAACTTGACAGGCTGTGGCTGAGCTTGCCTGCAAGTGGGGCCAGCTGTCCTGGTAGCAAGTTCTTCCTCCCCAGTTCAACATTAGTCTTAAAACTACTTGTGAAAGATCCGTGGTGATTAGTGAAAAGCAGAAAAGGCTTTTTTTTTTTTTTTTTGAGACTCTTTTGAAGATTTAATTTAAAAATTTTTGAAAGATTTTATCCATTTGACAGAGAGAGACACAGCAAGAGAGGGAACATAAGCAGGGGGAGTGGGAGAGGGAGAAGCAGGCTCCCCGCTGAATGGGGAGCCCGATGCGGGGCTTGATCCCAGGACCCTGAGATCATGACCTGAGCCAAAGGCAGATGCTTAACAACTGAGCCACTCAGGTGCCCCACCAATATTTTATTAAAGAATTTTTTCTATTATTTGTCAGAGAGAGAGCACAAGCCAGAGGAGGAGCAGGCTCCCCGCTCGGTGGAGAGCCTGATGCCGGGCTCGATCCCAGGACTCCAAGATCATGACCTGAACTGAAGGCAGATGATTAACCAACTGAGCCACCCTGATGACCCACCAGAAAAGCCATCTTAAAAAGAGTAACCTTAGGGTGCCTGGGTGGCTCAGTGAGTTAAAGCCTCTGCCTTCGGCTCATTTCCTGTCCCCTGGATTGCCTATAGCCCCTCCCCTTTCCCTATTAAGATGGTATGTAAACTCTCAAATCTCATAGCTTTTTTTGGTATTTATTATTTTCTATGATGCTCCCGGATTGGTATTAAAAATTAATAAATCTGTATACCTTTCTCCCTGTTAATCTGCCTATCAAGCTGAGGAAGGTAGAATGAAAGTCTTTTTTTCCTTACAAAACAGAACTGCGCATTTTGCCATACATATACGCAAAATGGGGGGTCTTTTTTTTTTTTTTTGACAATTCACCCACAGTTTTTTTTTTTTTTTAAGATTTTATTTATTTGAGAGAGAGTGAGAGAGAGAGAGTGAGCAAGCGAGCATGAGAACAGGGTGAGGAGCAGAGGGAGAAGCAGGCTCCCTGTTGACAGGGAGTCCGATGTGGGGCTCTATCCCAGGGTCCTGAGATCATGACCTGAGCCAAAGCAGATGCCGCTTAATAACTGAGCCATCCAGGCACCCTATTTATTAATTTTTAAGGAGGCTCCCCATGCAACGTGGGACTTGAACTCATGACCTTGAGATCAAGGGTCGCACACTCCACTGACTAAGCCAGCCAGGTGCCCGAGAGCTGGGAATTAAAATGCAAGTATTCTGATGCAAGATCCCGGACTTTTAACGTCCAGGTTATGTCCCACTACCTTCCCCTGTCTCTCTTCCAGTATCACTCTGTCATTGCTTTGTGCACGGTAAATTGCATCACTATTACTCAAAGAATGAATTCACGCTACGGTTTAGCAGGAAGTTCTACCCTTTACCAAAAAAATCTTAATGAACTGTGGTCAGCCAGGGACCTCCAGAGTTATTCTCTCAAGTCAGATTTGTAATAATCCTCCTGGAGATGGGAGTTACTCATCCCTGTCTTTATAGGTAAATCCACTCAGCTTAGAAAGGCTAAGTGATTTGCTTAAGGCCATATAATTAATAAGTGCCAGAGACAGGATTTAAATTCTGGTTTTATGACTCCCGTTTGTGCTACCTTTCAAGCTGTTTTTCTCCCTCAAATGACTTAAGGGATTGAGTTTGCTCCGGAAATAGCAAGTAATTATATTTAATTTGGTACCAGTAATCCCCCCCCCCCCCCGCGCCATTTCTTTTTCTGCAAAAGAGCAGGCAGAATTCTTTCATACCAACACCCTGAGCTAAGTCCCACTGAGCCCTCTGTTCAGGGTCCTGTGCTGGGCACTCCATGGCTAGCAGCTAGCTGATTTCATCCTCAAGCAACCCTAGGAAGAAAGTGCTGAGTGTTTCATTTTCCATGGGAGAAAGAAGGACTTCGGACACACGGTTTGCCCGGGTGCCAAAGAAGTCAGAGGCATTGCCTGAACCTAGGTTGCCCATGGTAACCAGGGGGCAAGGCTGCCTCTGCTGGACAGTGGAAATGACTCTAAGGCTTTAGTTTCCATGAGAATCACATTGCTGGGG
This sequence comes from Mustela nigripes, assembly GCF_022355385.1. NCBI lineage: Eukaryota > Metazoa > Chordata > Mammalia > Carnivora > Mustelidae > Mustela > Mustela nigripes. The sequence goes on along the minus strand of NC_081566.1, from coordinate 3,154,411 downwards.
GAGTTTGTTAAACATTGGGATTCCAGGGGCCCACTTCTGGAGGTTGTTACTCTGTAAATGCCACACGAACTTGCCTTTAAAATAAGCATCTCAGGTCTTGGCAGTGGTTAGGAACCCCTGAGCCGTGGTCATAGCCCACAGCTATCATCACACTAGTTCTTTTCTTTCAGGCTGTTTTCATAAGGCTGTTTGGTAACTAATTTCATTCAATAATCTCATATTAAACATAAACTATTGTCATGGAAAATGACCTCAAGGTTCAGCTTTCATTTTAACTGTATTTTGCTTTCTCTCTCTTATGCCCGTGTATGGGGGGGGGGGCGCCAGGGAGTGGAGAACTGGGGACTATTGAGCACTTGTGGATCCATGTCCCCTCACTTGGGGACATTTAATGCCAGATAATAATGCAACATTCAGGGGAAAGAAGTTTTCAGACAACTGGGCAATTTAACACAGAAACATCAAACCTTTTTTTTTTTTTTTAACAGAAGTCTTTCTGAAGGTAATAATCTATTTTACGTCCTAAAAGTAGAACACACTGATAATTTAAAGTCATCCTTATAATCTTCAATTATTGCATCGTCCTCTTATTCAGTGACACCCTCAAAATCTGCCAAGGGGCACGGGACTTAGTTTGCCGTGTCACTAAATGTCTCTTTCTTCATCTCATACTTACTGCCCTAATGTTATGGTTTGGGAAATCACAGCAACTGTCTTAGGGGAAGGATGACCAGGCCTTTGAATTCCATTTACAATGCTCACAAAGCTAAAGACATTTATGAGTAACTGATAACACACAATTAGGCATTCACATCCCTCATCTGTAACTAAGGATCACAACTGATACGCGGTTGGAGAGTCCATCTTACACAGCTTCTGCATGGGGAGAGGAATGTGCAACTCGGGTCCGTGTTACCCGCCCTGGGGCCCCCCCCCGGGACATAGGAGGACCTCGAACTCTGAGGTGGGATGGGTGCCGAGACAGGAGTTGAAACAGAGGGCTGAGTAGTTCTGAGTCTGCGGGCATCACACGTCTCTTAGGAAGCAGCTTCTTCTGAACAGCTCTCAGAGGTTCGTACTAGTTCCCAGGAGGTCACAAGTCACAGTGGCAGGAGCTACTGTTGGTGGAGAGCTCACTAAGTGGTCTGTCCTCTGCTGAGTATTTTACATGGATGGTTTCACTGAATTCTCAGGACCGCTGTATGAGACGGAGTCCCTGGGCGAAGTTTACCCAAGGTTATGCAACTAGTGCTGGGATGTGGTCTGGGCTGCTGACTTCAGAACTTTGTTCCTAAGTAGTAAGCTAAAGGTCACGTCTCCAGGGCCATTGCCCGGAGGGAACTGTAGCAGATCAGGACTCCTTGGAAACCTTCCACTATGTCCCTCAGCAACATTCCGCATTCTGGGAACACAAAGAAAATTGGGGTATCTGTCCTGGGGTCCTCCTGTCACAAATCCTTTTAGAGTCTGGTCATAATCATAGACCTTCTCAGGAAGAGTCTCTGAAATCGGAATGTGTGAATTCCTTTTCCATAATCTGGGTTTTGGGCAAAAGAGAAGAGCACGCCGATACATCTGATTTAATCATTTCTTCCCCAGAGGTCATTAACATATAGAAATGTTTGCTCTTGAAATGATCTCAGACTACCGTGTGATTCTGTCTTATGTTAGCCCAGTCTCTTCCCTCGGAACCAGCTCTTCCGGGTGACACGCTTTAAACTGCCACACGGATTCCCCACGGCTCAGTTCTTGGCTGATCTTTTGCAGTAGCAACTTTTAGTCAGAGTCCAAGTGGAACTAAGGGTAAACCGGCCAAACCTGACAAGACACTCCCTTCCAAACACACCAGTGCTCTGGCACTCGTAACACACCTCCCCACGGAACCTTCGTTACGAGAGCTGGTTCTATAGTTCTTCAGTGCCGTGTCGTTGTTCATTTAGGCTCCAGGCTTGTTTCAAGTCTGAAGCCCAACCACTATTCACACCATTGCTTCTCTGCAAAATTATGCAGAGCCTCGCTCGATCCCTAAAACATTTGTTTAAAGTAGGAGATTTTGTTAATTTGAGATTACATTTGTAAGATTTACATTTCTTTTTTTTTATTATTGGCTCAGGTTTGCAAGCTTTCTTCTTCACCCTCGTCCTTAAACGTTCTTTCAGTTCCTTAATGAAGTTTCAAAACTTCACTTCCTCCATTGTCTTTAAAGCCACTTCTAAGTGACAGAAGAGTAGCTGCTACATTTTCATCCTCCTCATTTGATCTCAGAACATGGCGATCTGCCAATCGTGACGACCACGGCTTTGCACTATGCGGATCCACTTACACATGGATTTTTCTCAATAAATACCACCCAGCACTGCAAATGTACTTTTTTCTCTTCCTTGAGGTCTCCTTAATCACGCTTTCTTTTCTCTAACTTATTGTAAAAATATAGTATATAATACACCTACAGAATATGTGTGAACTGACTGTTCATACTATTAATAAGGCTTCTAGCCAACAGCAGGCCATCAGTAAAGTTTTTTGGGGCAAGTCAAAAGTTACACGGGGATTTTTGACTAAGGGGATCAGCGTCCCTAACCCCCGAGATGCTCAAAGGTCGATTGTACATTAAAAAAAAAAATGAGCTGTTAGAGTCAAAAGCATTTCCAAAAGGAATTTCTAAAACTCCATTGTGGCGATGGCTTTGGCAATAAGAGATGTATGGATTATTATTGTGGGGACCATTTTGAAGGGTGAAAATATTTCCTGGGATCTATACTTGCTGCTCTGTTCTTTAAAAACAAATCTGTCAGGTTTTTTTATACTCTCACTTCCTTTAAGTTATTGAATTACGGATCACTACTGATTCAAATGACCTGTAATTCAGTGACAAAATTCAAAAGCTTGTATTTTTTTTTAAATGACCCACAAGCCTTATGTGATCATTGAACTTGAATCAGACAGCCATGTTAAAGCTTCTGTAATAGCAGCATTTATATTAATAAGTAAATAAGAAGACATCTCCATAGTTCTTTACACCTTGCAAAGTTATTTTGCACACTGCATTTCTGCAGGTGAACATAGAGTTGTCTCTAGTCATTAGGAATTATTTTCAGTTACAAATAAATGACTTTTTCTAGAAGAGCCCAGAAGAGTAGACATGGTCTCAGGTAGAAATGACTCACCAGGAAAGGACTCCAAGGGTAAACGGGGATTCGGGTAATGTCCGGTGCAAACCATGACAGCATCAAAGACAGCTCGTTCCTGCTTCCCCTCTGTCTCTGTGACAACATCCCACTGGCCAGTTTCGGAGAAGTCTGGATGCTTTGTTACACTGCGCACTGTGGTCTGAAAGTAGCAGACAACACTCACTTTCTTTCTTTTAATATTTTTTTATATTTTTAAAAATATTTATTTATTTGACACAGATAGAGAGATCACAAGTAGGCAGAGATGCAGGCAGAGAGGGAGGAGGAAGCGGGCTCCCCGCCGAGCAGAGAATCGGATGCTGGACTCCATCCCAAGACCCTGGGATCATGACCTGAGCCGAAGGCAGAGGCTTTAACCCACTGAGCCACCCAGGTGTCCCCACTCACTTTCTGTCAGTCACCTTGGGACCTCATGTAATGGCTGGTATGGTAACCATGCTCATGGGCCAAGCCCATCTCAGGGTAAGAGGTCTGTCAATATTAGTTTATCTCCCCAATAAAAAAATTAAGTAACTTGTAAAAGTCTCAAAAGCAGTCCTACATGGTAGGCCCCAAAACATTTGCATTTCTTCCCTGGAAGGAGGAAACATTTAGTTCTTATTTCCAGCGGGAAGGAGATAAGCTACAATACCGAATGCATCTGGAAAATGTGGGAACAGTTTTGGCTCATCATAGTTTCTGCAGTTCAGATTCCTAGTCATTTCTTCCCAGCACATTTCATGAACTAAATTTGTTTCTTCTTTCCTCTCAAAGGAAAAAAATCTCTAAATTTCACCCTGAATAAGAATTTGGATTCAGAAGAGGAATCAGGAAAGTGTATGTCTTAGTGATTTATTTGAGCAAAAATGAGAAATAGGAGAAGTGAGGAGTCTTTATCATCTGCCTTATTCATACAGAGAGAAAAAATAAAAATCAGGAATAAGTTTACTTAGGATGCCCTTTCCGTTAGCTTGCTGAGTGGGCAGCCCCCATTAGTAACCTTTCCGTAAGCCACGTTGTCTTACCCTAAACCGAATGTATCTCAGAAGGTCAAAGTGCTCAGCAAATTCTTGGAGATAGGCCCAAAATTTTCCTTGGTTCATGAAATTGGGATAATCTTCTTGGAAGGGGAAGTTGCTATAACATGACATTTCTTTGCAGACATTCGTCACTAATGACCTGTAGACCCTGGTCATCCCATCTTTAGAAGTTTCCTGTGGTGAAACACAGTTAGCTAGATGGGGTGGGGGAGGCAGGAAGAAAAGAGATGCCACTTGTAATTCCAAAGAGTTTCAGGAAAACAGCATTAGAACGCCATGCTATAGTTGTCAGAAATCATTGGTGGGACTGGAATTATTAAACACCGTATCTTTCTCACACTACAAAGAAGTTAACAAAAGTCAGTAGGCCTCCAAGACTAACACTGCCTTTCAGTGATTCCATAACCACGGGGCCTACAGTCTGCCTGGCTTATTGTTTTCTTCTTCTTTTGCCGTCCTCAAACTCTCCAGTCATGAGGAACCTCGTCCTCTTGCCTTGGCTCACAGAACGCCTCACTGATTTTTGTATTTATTGTCTAGGTATATTTTCTTTTTCTTGTTTTTAGATTTCTTTCTTTAGAGAGAGCGAGCGTGCACGTGCCAGTGGGGGGAGGGGCAGAGGGAAAGGGAGAGAGAATCCGAAGCGGACTTTGTGCTCGGGGTGGAGCCCAATACGGGCTCAATCCCAGGACCCTGGGATCGTGACTGGAGCCGAAGTGGGAGTCAAATTCTTAACTGACTGAGCCATCCAGGCACTCATTTTCTTCCTTCCTTTCTTTCTTTCTTTCTTTCTTTTTTTAACTCAATATTATTTTCTAAAAATTTTCTCTATTATTTTAGAGTTGGGGAAGAAAACCAAACCAACTGTGGGGTCAAGTAGCAGAAGGTACACAAACCAGACCGTCTTTTCTTTCCATACGACATTTGGTGGCTCAATCAGGGTCACAGTCCATTGGAAAAACCTTCCCCCCAGCACACTGTAATCCTAGGGTTGTGACCACACCTGCTTACACACATTTGCTTATTCCATTTCCTTCACCATCTGCCAAAGACTGGCAGAGGCCGCCTCCTCCATGAAGACTTCCCTCCCTCCCTCAGAGAGTTTGAAGTGCTCTCCTCGACCTTCAGCTCCCACTGAACGTTGCTTTTCTCTTACCCCTGCAGCATCCAGTTCTCAGACCTTCTGTCTCCTGACACTTTAGGTCCCACCAACAGGCGGGAAGCCTAGGTCCCTGCTGAGGCAGCTGGTATTAAAGCCACTTCCAGCCCCTACTTCTGTTGCTCAAGTCACCTAACAGCTGGACTAGCCCTAGGTGTATCCCCCCAGGGTGCCCATTCCACTCCTTAGAAGGACTAATCAGTGCCTTGGCTCTTTATATTGTGATAAGGCGAAAGCTCCCAGACCTCCCACCCCCACCTGCCAGGGTCTGGATTCTTGCCTCACTCCTGCCAATTCTCTTCCCAAAGACCTGAATAATCCTGTGGGCTGGAGCTCACTCCCTGAAGCCAGCTTCCATCCTTCCAAAAGCCTCATCTGCTCAGTATTCACCAATGCCACTCCCCTAACCTAGGTGACACTGTTACTTTGTCTCAAAGTGTCCATGGTCTAGAAATCACGTAACTGCCAACACCGTGTGTGGTGAATCAGATGGAACTCTTCCTTCCTCCCTCTTCCGACTGGCCTTGCCCTGCGGAGTCCGCAGGTTCATCACCTGTCAGACCGCAGGAGGCGGTCTGGTGTCAGCTGCACATGGGCTGTGATGTTGTAGTGAGCTGCTTTCTTACGTGATCACCAAGGTAGGCTGAGGCCACCATGCCAGAGCAGGGACAAAGCCGACAGCCAGTTTAGGACTGATGGGTGTGGGAGGATACAAGTACGCACAGTGAACTTCCAGAGTCCCCCGATGTCGTTAGTTCTCTCAAAGCAGGTGGGCTCCAGGTCCTCATCCAAGCAGCACTTGATGGAGGACAGGCCACTCACACCGGCTCCAATCACTGCCACTCGCTTGGCCATGGTACTCTGTTGGAGGAAGGCCGGGCTGAGCGACAAGACTGGAAGGAACCTCCTGTCATAGAACTCTTGGAGTGGTCTGCACACCCTCTCTGAGCTGAGGCAGATTCACATTTTGGTTGAAAATGAAATCAGACTCTGGAAATCAGAGTGTTTGGCTTAAATCTTAGCACCACTCACTAATATAGTGTGAGCTCGGGCTAGCTCTTAATCTTCTCTGGGCCTCAGTTTTCTGTTAGTATGAAAAGGAATGGAAATAATAATAATAATATCTTAAATATTTGTTATGAAGTTAAATGATTGATATGTTGGAAGGACTGTGGAGGTGTGTCTCCTACACAGTAAGTGCTCACTTAAATTCAGTTCTTGGGGGGCGCCTGGGTGGCTCAGTGGGTTAAGCCACTGCCTTCGGCTCGGGTCATGATCCCAGGGTCCTGGAATCGAGTCCCGCATCGGGCTCTCTGCTCATCAGGGAGCCTGCTTCTCTCTCTCTCTCTCTCTGCCTACTTGTGGTCTCGGTCAAATAAATAAATAAAATCTTTAAAAAAATAAATTCAGTTCTTGGTGTTAACTACTATAGTCAGGACCTTGATCCTGTTGAGACTTTATTTGTTTTTGTTTAATTTTTAAACATTTTTTATTTTACTACTATTATTATTTTTTAATTTTTATTTAAGTAGGCTCCATGCTCAACATGGGGTTTGAACTTGTGACCCCGAGATTAAGAGTTGCTGTTCCACTGAGACAGCCAGGTGCTCCTCTGGATGTTAGATGCCCTCCATAGTAGATGCTCTCCTTTGCTATTATCTCGTCGTTCTAGACCCTAGGACCCGTGGGTAGCAAAACGGTTAGTTTTTCTTCAAAACATCTAGAGTCCTGAAGAATAGCTAGTCAAGGGTCATCTCCTGCCATATATCAAAGATACTCCACGAATTAAGGGCGGGTCTTAATCTTGCACAGAGGCAATAAAAGATGGACCATAATATAGAACAAAGTCCTCAAGGAGAGTTCTATGGGACATTCTAGGTGAGGTCTTGTGGAAAGTAGAGACTGCGGGTGGTGTGTCACAGGGATTTATAACCAGTTTTTCTTGGTATTCTAATTCGGGCTTCTGCAAATATCAACACAGCTCTCATAGTGACGGATGGACTAACCACTCAAGCGAATTCCAACAAATCAGCTATGTTGAAGAATTGTCCGAGTTTTAAATTACTTATTTAATTAATTATTTACTTATTTGTCAAATTATTTAATTACTTATTTAAATTATTTATTTAAACTTATTTAAATTGCTTATTTGTAAATTACTTAGACAAAAATGCCTAGCACCAGATATCAGGGTTCATTCCCTACCGCCCCATTTGTCTCCCCCTCTTCCTCTTTCTCCTAGAAAAGACAAAATTAACCAGCAAGTTTGCCTCTCACCAGTAGGCATAGGTACCTGTGGTTTCCTTTGGGTTGAGGAGTCGGATTTCTAGACCGTTTTTAATCGGAAATAAGTGGCCTCCACCAATAACAACACTGGAGTTTTCAGGCCACTAGGCAGAAACCCGAAGTTGGTAGCTCTCAGCTGTGCTTTCTTTGCAATAGTAAGGCCGAAGACGGTGGCTCACGGAACTGGTCAAGTGCAAAACGGGCCACCGTAGACAGACTGGAAGCAAATTCATTCATTCAGCAGGTGAGCCCTGGGCACCTCTAAGTGCAGTCACTGAGCCAAGGGTGGGGGACCCACAGACGACGACCCAGTAACTAAGTAATAGTAATAAAAAACAGAAACAGACTGTCCACAAGGAGATGCCGCCGTGTGCAGAGAGGCGGACGCCTGTGGGGTCACGTCCCCGCAGCAGCGCTGCGCTCCGGGTAGGCCGCTGGCTGCGCCGGCCGCCCGGAGGCCGAGACACCCAGAAGGGCCGTGTTTCTCGGGGTGGAAACACCTTGTCCTTTACACACCAGCTTAAGAGACGGTGCAGGCAGCAAAAACGAACTGGGAACTTACGCCTCTTAAAGTTACACAACACTTGCAGATTATGAACTTCTGAGTGAGGGCAAACATTTAAAAAAGCACTGAGGGAGGTTGTAAGTGAATCGGGAACCGGAAGATGTGGGTTCTAGTGCTCGCTCTGCCTCTAGCCAGTGTATATATGTAAACAAGATTCTTTTCCCCTGTGCGGTTGTTCCCACGTGTGTAAAACAGAGGTTTCTAGTAGCTTTCCCTTCCAGCCCAAGAGAATTGTTTTTACGCCCGAATGCCAAGTATTTGGTACCAAAATAGGTGTGAACTGAAAGGCAGGAGAGATACTGCAGGCCCGGAGCTGGGGCGGGGATTGGGGACATAAGGTGTGTGTAAGCTCTTCCTACACTAGAAAGGTGCTAGCAGTGTAGGTCCTCGGTGGTGCTAGCAGTGTAGGTCCCCGGTGGCTCCAAGCTTGCTTATGACGAGTCCCGTGCTTAGAGATGAGCCCTGAACTCCTGAACTGCACTTTGAATGACATGAAAACCCCATCCCATTCCTGCCAGACCAGAAAACGTAGGAATTGTTCTTGAGACGTGGAGAGACGTGGGTGATTTGCAAATCATGCGATGGTTGTGATGATGATTTATTTAAATTTGGGATCTCATCTGTTGATACTTCTTATCAGCACCCACTTATTTTGTCATACTATTTCCTATTACCAAACTGTGGAAAATTTGATGTTTCCCAATGCCTGGCACTACTATCTCATCTGTCAGAGGAAACCAGAGGTGAGAAGAGAATTAGAGAAAGTCTCGTGATTCTGTTATTCCCACGACACCTTTCTTTCGGATAGGTTCTCCCTACAACCTAACTTTGTCTCCTTATAATACTCCTTTGCCTTCTGACTTTCTCCTTAATTCTGTTACTTGAACCCTAATCGAGAGGCTCCTGAAGAAGAGAATCACATTCATCCTGAAGGAATGCACTCACCGAGGAGAATATTTATCCTCTGCAGAAGCAGTTTCTGGAAAACTCGCCCCATTTAAAAAAAAAAAAAAAAAAAAAAAGGCAACACCAAGAAGAATAATCCAGGACACTTACCTTGTAGGGACAGAGCAGCCACTCTGGCAAATTACTTCTCAAAGCAAATAGACAAAGACAGTGTTTGCCTTAAAATTTTTTTTTGAAACAAACTCTTTGTTCTGAGAGGAAAACAAAGGAAAGCGGACTTTGATCGAGTGGTCTCAGAGTGGAAAACCACTTGCCTTCACAGTCATCCTGGTGACAGCAGAAGGTGTCCCCTGCGCACTGAAGACACAAAGTTATGTAGGGCGGGAGCGGGATACTTCCGTAATCACGGGGGAGGGCTAAATGACGAGTCGGAATCCCGGCTTTGGATTCGAAGAACGGAAACTACTTTTGCCCCTTGTCCCCACCCTCCGGAGCGTCACAGTTCCGGCAAAGCCCAAACCTCAGGGAAAGCTTGTTAAGTGGCTGCTCTCCTCGTGGTGGCCTTTAGAGGGTGCCAGAGTCACCGCCAACGTCACAGCCCGTCCTGAGCAGTTCTGGCTGCCCCCTCTTTTGCATGGTTAGTCCCTTGAGCCATCATAGGAGCGGTGCAAAGGAGATCATAACTTAGGTGACTGTCACCTCATCAGTTCTTTCATGTCTAGAGCTCTCTCACCCCAGAAATAGGCTTTTAAAATCCAGAGCTTATAAGGGATTTAAGCAGCATCATCCTTTTGGAAAGGGTGAGCAGAGGGAACTGGTAAAATGAGATCGAGAAAGCATAAAATTAGTTTTAAATATTAGCCTAGGGCACCATAAAAAAGAATAATTGCAGAAGCAACAATAGAATACTAAATAGGCACCATCTTTTTTCTTCCTTCCTTCCTTCTTTTTATTCCTTCTCCACCGAGTGCTTGGAAGCTAGCCATCAACGTTCATTGAATGGTTTCTGGACCAGCAGCAGGAATGCAGATGTCCACGGGGGTCAGGAGTGTAACTCAAAGGAGGAGAGGGCCGGGTTAAGATCGACTGGAAAGCACATCTCCAGTCTATTAGCTTTAGGTATTGGTGCTATTTGAGAGCATAAGTCCCAAACTGCAATTTTAGACTCTTCAAAAGAAAATGAAAATACAGATTTGTATATGCAATCCTCTGTTGGAACAAATTAATTTTTTCTTTTGAAAAATATTAAGCTCACATAAAAGTTGAAAGAAAAACAGTTTTGTTAATGAGCACCAGTGTCTCCCTCACCCATATCTTCAGGCATCCACCTCTTGGTACATTTTCTTCTTCTCTTTACACACACACACGTGTGCACATACACGCACGCATCTGAGTATAGTCTTTATTTTTATGAAGATTTTATTTATTTGAGAGAGAGAGAGAGAGAGAAATCGAGGGAACGGAGGAGGGGCAGTGGGAGAAGCAGACTCCCTCTGGAACTCGGAGCCTGATGCAGGACTCGATCCCAGGACCCTGGGGTCTTGACCTGAGCTGAAGGCGGACACTTAACTGACTGAGGCACCCTGGTGCCCTGAGTGTAGTCTTTAAACACCAGGTGCCACAGGGACATTCTTCCACACATTCACACTACTATTACCTCATCTAAGAAAAGGGATACAAATTCGATAATATCATCCAACATACCCAGGCTACTTTCACATTTCTTCAGTTGTCTCCAAAGCGTTCTTAGCCAGTGGCATGCCGTGAGAGCTGGCTTGTGCTGTGAGAAGGTGTGCGTTCCTTCCACCTCCAAGTTCAGTGAAACCGCAGTAGCTTGGGCATTGGTCGGGCTGGGACTCTTCATACCATGGAAACTGGCAGTTGCATTAAGTCTGGGGTCCTTCCTACCCCATGGCTAGTTTATTGGCACACAACTCTTTCTGAGCTATAACATACACAGAAAAACCCTGTGTATATTTAATGAACATAATTTGACGAGTTTGGAGTTTGGATGCATTCCATACACTTGTGAAGCCATTACCGCAATCAAGATAATAAACATACCCATCGCCTTCAGGAAGTTTCCTCGTGCCCTTTTGTTTGTTTTTGGTAAGAGTACTTGAGGTGAGATCTATCCTTTTAACAAATCTTTATGTGCACGATATGTGTTTTAACTATATGTACTGTGTTGGACAGCAGGTTGCCAGAACTTATTCATCTTGCGTAACTGAAACTTTATTTATTTATCTATTTTTGTTACATAAATTAACCCATTTATTATAGGCTAGCAATGTTTCAAATGGTGGCGCGTCCACTGGTCTTTCAACTCCTTCAGTCTTCTGAAGGCAGACTCTACTGTGATGGCAGAAGTGGTGGTGTCCGTCCAGGCGCCACCAGCAACGGTTTTCATGCAGGAGCCGCAATGCCAGATCCCCACAGCTCGTCTTTTCATCTTGGTTTTGCCACAGAAGGAGCAAGTGTACACGTGCTGGCTTATCTCAGTCTTCTTCACCATCTTCCTGAGGGAGGCACCATAACGGGTCCCGCATTTGCCCACGATTCCGACCTTCTTGGTGCGTTTAGCCATGTTGCTGCAAACTAGGTCTGAGCCCAGAGAGGACAAAACTTTATTTATTTTTAAAGATTATATATTTATTTGAGAGGTAGAGAGAGAATGAGCAGGGGGAGAGGCAGAGGGACAGGACACTCTGATCATGACCTGGGCCGAAGGCAGACGCCTAAACAACGGAGGCACCCAGGTGCCCTGAACTGAAACTTCATATAAGCTGAACAACTGTCTGTTTCCTTCTGCTCCCAGTCAGCAACCACCACTCTACTCTGTCTTTGAGTTTAACTATTTTAGAGAAGAATCATACAGATTGTCTTTTTTTACCCCCCCAAGTAGGCTCCACGTCCAGCATGGGGCCCAAAGCAGGGCTTGAACTCATGATTCTGAGATCAAGACCTGAGCTGAGATAAAGAGGTGGACACTTAACCCACTAAGCCAGCCAGGCTTTGTCTTTTTGTGCCTGGCTTATGTCACTGAGCATGACGTCGTCTCCAGGTGCATCATCAGTGATTGTCATGTATCGCAGGACTGTCTTTGTTTCTGTTTCTGTTTCTCTTTTCAGTGCCGAATGATACTCCGTTGTATTGTATAGTGTATTGTGTTGCATGTTTTCTTCATCTCCTTATCTGTCAAATCCTGATTTCAGGGCTACTGGGTGGATCCATGCCGGATCCCCAGGGTAGCTCTAATTTGAATTGTTTGAGGAACCTACATACCACTTTCTCCAGCAGCTGCCCCATGTTGCATTTCCACCAACAGTGTACAAGTGGTCTAATTTCTCCACATCCTCAGCATTTCTTGCTACTTTAAAAAAATTTTTTTTTCAATTTATTTATTTTCAGAAAAACAGTATTCATTATTTTTTCACCACACCCAGTGCTCCATGCAATCCGTGCCCTCTATAATACCCACCACCTGGTACCCCAACCTCCCAACCCCCGCCCCTTCAAACCCTCAGATTGTTTTTCAGAGTCCATAGTCTCTCATGGTTCACCTCCCCTTCCAATTTCCCCCAACTCCCTTCTCCTCTCTAACTCCCCATGTCCTCCATGCTATTTGTTATGCTCCACAAATAAGTGAAACCATATGATAATTGACTCTCTCTGCTTGACTTATTTCACTCAGCATAATCTCTTCCAGTCCCGTCCATGTTGCTACAAAAGTTGGGTATTCATCTTGCTACTTTTATTGTGTTTTTTATAATAGTCATCCTGACAGTGATATTTCACCATGGTCTTGATTTGCATTTCCCTGATGATCAGTGAGCACCTTTTTATATAACTGTTGGCCATTTGCATGTCTTTTTAAGAGAAATGTCCGTTCAAGAACTTTGCCCATTTTTTAATCAGATTCTATTTTGATTGTATGTTTTGTTTTTGGCTATTAAGTTGTAGAAGTCTCTTACATATTTTGGATATTAGATATTAACCCCTTATTGGATGTATGGTTTTCAAATATTTTTCCCATTCTGTAGGCTGTCTTTTCATTCTGTTAATTGTTTTGTTTGCTGTGAAGAAGGTTTTTAGTTTGATGAAGTCCCACCTGTCTGTTTTGGTTTTGCTGTATGTGCCCTTGGTGTTATATCCAAGAGATCATTGCCAAGAAGACTGTCAAGAGGTTCCCCCCCTAGTTTATCTTTTAGGAGTGTTATATTTTTGGTCTTATGTTTAAGTCTTTAACCCGTTTTAAGTCGATTTTGTATGTATGTGGTGTGATATAAGGTTCTGATTTCATTCCTTTGCAAGTGGGTATCCAATTTTCCCAGCATCATTTGTTGAAGAGACTGCCCTTTCCACATTATGTGTTCTTGGAAGGCTTGTAGAAGATTAATTTCTGGGCTCACAATTCTGTTGGTCTACATCTTTCTCCCCCCCCCCCCCTTTTTTTTTTTTTTTTTTTTTTTTTTTCACACAGAGAGAGAGGTCTCAAGTAGGCAGAGAGGCAGGCAGTGGGGGGGGGGAAGCAGGCTCCCTGCCGAGCAGAGAGCCTGATGCGGGGCTCGATCCCAGGACCCTGAGATCATGACCTGAGCCGAAGGCAGAGGCTTTAACCCACGGAGCCACCCAGGCGCCCCAGTCTACGTCTTTCTTAATGCCAGTGCTATTTGTTTTAATCACTGTGGTTTTGTTTATTAGTTCTAGCAGGGTTTTTTTTGTTTGTTTTTTGGAGTCTTTAGGGTTTTCTATCTGTAAGATCATGTTATTTGTGGACAGGTAATTTTACTTCTTACTTTCCAGTTTGGGTGCTTCTTATTTCTTTTTGTTGCCTAATTGCTCTGGCTAGGACTTCTAGTACTGTTGACTGTAAGGGGCAAGAGGGAACATCCTTGCCTTGTTCCTGTTCGTAAAGGAAACGTTTTCAGTTTTTCACCATTGAGGATGATATCAGCTATAGGCTTGTCATCTATGACCTTCATTATGTTAAGACAAATAGCTTTTGTACCTACTTTGCTGAGAGTTTTAATCATGAAAGTGTGTTGAATTTTGTCAAATGATTTCTCTGCATCTATTGAGGTGATTATATGACATATATCTTTCGTTTCGTTAACGTGGTGGGTCACATTAATTGATTTGTATATTTTGAACCACACACCCCTCTTTATAGTTCTATTTTTCCTGATTAAGTAGCCAATCCAAATTTACAAATTGCATTTAGCTGCAAAGTCTCTTTAGTTTGGTCTGTGCAGTCACAGTCTTCCAGCCTCCAAGGGCCCAGTTTAGGATGGGTCCTTATTACCTGGTTTGCTGCTGCTGGAATGGTTCTTCTGAAATAGCCTTTTAATTAGCTTTCTTACTTTCATTTGCTCCCCTATAATCTGCTTTCCAGAATGATCTTTTAAAACCACGAATTAGATCACGCTACTCTGATACATAAAAGCATTTGTTGAAGGGAATGTGTGGTCAGAGAGGGTTTTTCAGAAAACAGGAATATTATGCCATATAATGGTGGAGAATGGTCCAGGAGAAAGGGAATGGTCAACAACTTGGGAGAGTAATTGGACTAATTGTAGGAGAGAGGTTCTTAGGTAAGTGTGAAGGGTTGGAATCCAGAACGCTAGCAGGAATTGCCCTGCAGAGCACAGGTAGTCACCCTTAGTAATAGGGAAGGGCATATGGGCACAGCCCCAGGTGGACTGGGAAGTGTGGTGGTGGGAACCTGGTGATGTTCTCTGCTCATTGTCACTATTTCTCATCTGAGAGTGAGCTGAGAAGGAAGTGGCGGAGGATGTGGGAAGAGGCGATGATACAAAATGGTCTCACCTAGGAGATCAGACTGGGGAGGGAGGGGAGTAGGGCAGTCTAGCAGGATTTGGGGGCAGTAGTTTTGCCATGAATTGGAGAGTGATCAGTTAGAGGGCTGAGTGTTTTTCCTCTGCTCAAAGTCAAGTGCTCAGGAGGAGGTTTGAAGTAGGTAGAGAGTTGGCTTTTGACCAGAGCCAGAGTTCTGCCGTGCAACTATGGATGGACAAGAGGGGCAATGAGTTGGGCACCCATGCAAGTATGATATTACCGAAGTCGAAGCTGGCTAACGAGGGAAGTAAGAAACTGAGGGGAGGTGCGAAGTAGAAGATGGCCAAGTGTTTGGGTTGGAAGTCCCAGCGGTTAGAAGAGAATGTTAGAATGTTGAATGAGAAGAACTTAGCTGGAGGACAATGGCATAGTTGGTGGAGAAAGGAATGTTTGCGAATCAGCCTGTGAAGAGCTGCTCTTGCCGAGAACGACAAGGTCAAGACCTGCACTGGCTAATACAAAATACAATAGCCACTAGACATATGGAGCTATTTAAGTTGAGGTTTAAATTAGTTAACGTTAAGTAAAATTAAAAATGCATTTCTCCATTGGCACTAGCCACATTTCAAGTGCTTAGGAGCCACACGAGGCTGGTGGCTATCTCGTCGGAGAGTAAAGATGAAACATTTCTGTGGTGGTGGGAAGTTCTCTTGGACATCATTGGTCTAGAGGGTGAACATAGTGGTGAGTGGTTGAGGCGGCTGGAGGATAAGATCGTTAGAGGTTACCGGGTTAAGGAGCGGAGAGGACATGATGGGGCAGGATTGCACACTTGACTGTGAAGTCACTGAGTATTATGAGAACAATAATGGTGAAAGGAGAGAAGTTGGTCAGAGATCCATTCATTCCTCCATTCCTCCCTGCAGCTCTGAGCCTGGAAGGCTGTCCTCCCCCTGCTCCAGCGGTGGGTCTTTAGTCAAAGGGGAATCCCAAACCCCCGGAAATGATTGCCTCTGATGCAATTCAGGCCGTGAGGATTTGAGACACAAGGAGAGATTCACTGGAGACTTTTGGATATTTTTGGTCTTGTCCATGATCTCTTGGATAGAACACCAAAGTCACAGACAACAAAAACAAAAATAGACAAGTGGGATTTCATTGAACTAAAAACCATGAAGTGGAATTCAAGCCTGGCAGGGTGACTCTGGAGCCTGGGCTTTCACAGACAGTTCCCGCAGACCCCTGCTCTGCGAGAGAGACACACTGACAGGACAGTTGAGATGACAGGGGGGAGGAGAGGTCAAAGGAACAAGGTGAGCTCTTTTGTGTTTCAGAGCAAAACTGTGGGTGAATGGAATTGTTAGTCCTTGAGAGAGGTGCTCAAAGAGAATTTTAACTGCAAATACAGGGCTGAAGTTCTCTCTCTTCTTGAGGGAGATTTGGTTCTTTGTGTCTGTTTGGTCAGGTCGAATTTATTGGGATAAGGTTGTTCGTAATATTCTCTTACAACCCTCATAAAGTCTCCCCAGGGGAAGGGCTCAGTCCTTCAGGATGGCCTCCACTCTCGCTTCAGCCCGGATTGTTCTCTGTGCTTCCGAGGACCGGCTATAGATTGGAGATTCCAGTGACCCCTCCTTGGGTTTGATTAATTTGCTAGAGTAGGTCACAGAACTTGGAGAAACATTTTATTTGCTGGAGAACCAGGTTATTATGGAAGGATATAACCCAGGAAAAACAAGGTGGAA
Organism: Mustela nigripes; assembly: GCF_022355385.1. Taxonomy (NCBI): domain Eukaryota; kingdom Metazoa; phylum Chordata; class Mammalia; order Carnivora; family Mustelidae; genus Mustela; species Mustela nigripes. The sequence continues at coordinate 3,137,741 of NC_081566.1, read as the reverse complement.
GACACGCATTGGGCAAGCTACATGGGAACGGGGGGAAGAGCCTCCATGTCTTCTCTAGGGGCATGAGTCTCCCCGAACTTCTATGTGTTCACCAATCTGGCAGCTTTCTGAACCCCTTGCTTTTGGGTTTTTATGGACATTTCATCTTGTGGAGCCCGGCTCAATGAACTAGTGGTGGTGGTTGATTTTCTGTGGGGTAGATCTGATTTGGCCTGTTATTATGCCTACAACATTATGCTATAATGTTGCTATTATGCTATAATAGCATAACATTATGCTATTATGCCTACAACAAAACCCCATTATGTTGTAGAGTGCATTCTAGGGCAATAAGCACTCTCAGGCAGGATCATCCCTTTATCTTTATTAAGATAAATTTTTTCAATATAGTGATTCAATGATGATTATATATATATATATATATATATATATATATATATATATTGCAAAATGCTTACCATAGGCATGGTTACATCTGTCAGCATACAAAGTTATAATATTATTGACTCTATTCCTGTACTTTTTGTCCCCGTGACCTACTTGTTTCGTAGCCAGAACTCTCTACCTCTCAATCCTTTCTCCTATTTTGCCCATTCCTCCACCCCTCCCCGTCTGGCAGCCACTAGTTCCCTGTATTTATGAGCCTATTTCTGGATTTTGTTTCTTTGTTGTTGTTTTGTTTACTTGTTACTTTGTTTTTTAGGTTCTAGGTATAAGTGAAATCATATGGTCTTTGTCTTTCTCTGCGGTCCCTACATTCCTTTAGACAGGTTCCAGGGAATTTGCTGAACCCTCAATTCTTTGATGGCTTTGAGGAGTGGACACCTCGTCCTCTTCTCTCTTTGCCTGCATCTTTTCCCCAAATTGGAAAAAGAGCATAAAAGACCACTTGAAACATTGAATTTCTAGGTTTTTTTCCTTTCTTTTTATGTCTGAGGCTGATACCATACAGGATCATTCTGGTACAACGAAATCTTTTGTGAAGTAGGGTGCTTAGTTGAGGCCTATGAAAATGGTTTATATGAGAGAGAGCTGGGAATGCCGAGTGCTGTCTTAAACAGCTCTCTCGTAAAAGGAACATGGAACTTCCCAGCAGCCTTCAAATGCACAGAAATCATGACCGTTTCTCTTCCTCTAGCACTGGAAGCCGGGGCAGCAGGAGAAGCCCAGAAATACCAGTGGCAGCCAGGGAAGGACGGGCCATGGCCATCACCACTCCAGTAAGGCTCACGGCTATGATGAAGAGAATGACGTGGCAATGGAAGGACCAGAGCCCTGTAAATCTACGAGGGGCATTGGACAAACCACCTGGGCAATCTTTTTTTTTTTTTTACAGGAAAATTAGGAAAATGGCCAGAAGCAAAGCCAGAAGGCTTAAGAGTTTAAGTAAGCTTGCAAAGGGAGATGGGGATTCTTGTACGATTCGAGTTTTGGTGACTTTGAATGTTCGATCCCACTGGGTCAAGATGGCATTTCTGGCTCCTTTCCATTTCCCTGGGCCAGTCAGGCGGAACTGGTACGGCGTGCATGGGCCGAAGAAGATGGTGAAAGCCAGGCGCGGGTCCGTCAGGAGCAGAGAGAATAGGTTGGGTTTTGCATTGATACTGGTCAGGAGTTCATCTATGTATGTGATATAATCTGACTGTAAAGCTTTGCAGTAACACAAGCCAAACCTTTAGGAAAGGAAAATTGGGGATAAAGAAGACAAAAAGGTAAAATAATGATAATCCAGAATAAGTAAAAGTGCCAAAAGTAAACAGCAACACTAGACAATTTGAAATGGTTTGTGTGTCCTTCCCTCCCAGCCCATAGCTGTCTGATGGTCTCATTATATATATGCATGTAAAAGCTAGATGCGCTCCTTGACAAGACACTGTGTATACGTAGTGCTCCAAATGCTCATGAAGGCAGCTGGCATTCTTTAGTTCTTTTGTCAAATAATTGGTAATTTCTAGAAAAAAAGTTTTTACATAACTTCACTATTTCTAAATTTTTCTAAAACTCAATTATTGTTAGATTTGTAAAATGGAAAAGTCCACAAAAATCCATAGGGTGGAATCGCCTGTACTGCTGGTCTAGCCCTGAAATCACTGACTGCCCTATGACAAGAAGCCTTTCCACTGTGCAGTTCTAATTCATTATCTGCGTTACAGCAGAATTCTATAATGGAGATCGGTTTATACTCCAGGTTGAGGGTAAAAAAGAGACATCTAAAATGTGTTTATTATTTGGGGATTTAACACTTTGTCCAGGATAGATCAGCATGAAGTTTGCAAACATGTATAAATTAGAGAAGTGATAACAATTCTTAAATGCAATCATTTTAAAACTTTTTTTTTTTGGTTATGTTATGTTAGTCACCATACAGTATGTCATTAGTTTTCGATGTTGTACCAGCCAGACAGTAGAGCATAAGAGGAAGCCTCTTCTCCAGGGAACAGAGTCAACAAACTTATTTGGGCAAAAGGCCAGATGTTAAGTGTGTTTAGGCCATATTATGGTCTCTGTCTCAACTACTCAGCTCTGCTATTGTAACTCAAAAGCAACCATGAGTGTGGCTATGTTCTCATAAAAGTTTATGGCCACTGTGATTTAGATTTCCTGTAATTTTCACATATCACAGAATATTCTTCTTTCTGTCCATCCATCTAAAAATGTAAAAGAGGGGTACCTGGGTCGCTCTGTCAGTTAAGGGCCTGCCTTCAGCTCAGGTCATGATCCCAGGGTCCCGGGATCGAGTCCTGCATCGGGCTCCCTGCTCAGTGAGGAGTCTGCTTCTCCCTCCTCCTCTGCCTCTCTCCCTGTTCATTCTCTCTCTCTCCCCTCAATAAATAAATAAAATCTTTCAAAAATTATTAAGAAAAAAATTCAGAAAAGAAAAATTCCGGTGGTCGGCCGGTTTGGCCTGCAGGCCAGAGTTAGCAGAGTCCCACTCTAGAGTAGCTTCTGAATAAATAACACAGCTGGAGAAAGATTTGTCGAATGAATGAATGAGCAGTCTCTGCTGGCATCAGAGTGCTGTGCATAGCTCTGCCTGATTATAAATAAGGCATGAATAACATATCCGGGAGATGAGACTGAATTATATTTGGTTTAGAATCCAGACTCCACCCCTGGGTGTGATATGAAACAGTGAATCTTGGAACACTACATCAAAAACTAATGACATACCGTATGGTGACTAACATAACATAACAAGAACAACAAAAAAGAATCCAGACTCCAGGTGGCATTAGGTGACCATCGTCCGAAGTGACAATTTGGGGACACTTCAACTCCCCCCTCTCACCTTAAACAGGCTAGCCTAGATTTTTTCCCCACTGAGTCCGTTTCCTTTAACTCATCTCTTCTGCCACTGTTTTTACCCATTTGAGTGATGATTCAAAAAAGATGCATGAGGGGTTAACTTAGTTAACTTACCCGCTGTGTTTGTTTTCTTTTCTTTCATTAACTTCCTCTATCATGACATTTTGCGGTGGTAGCTTATTTATACCTGTGCAACGTATGAACAAAAAAGGCAATTTAACTTTAGGCCTGCTTGCCTAGTGGGTAAAGATGCTTTACCACTGCTCACGTTTCACTCTTAGTACCCAGCGACTTATCTGTTCTTCTGGCAAAAAATCCAGCCGACACGGATTGGAGGTATGCCCCTGGTAATAATGTTACCAGCCGAGAAGTTGTATCCTCTGGGTCATCTCCCTAGTTAACCCATAAAACAAAACCTCACAGCTGAGTTCTGCCACTCCCCTGACTGAAACTTTCCATTCAAATTGAACCTGTTCGTTCTGCAAAAATAATAGGTAGATGCAACTTGTATTTTTTGACCCCTGATTTATCTTTTGTGCTGGTAATGGCTCAAATTCGTTACGACAGTGTAATTCCATGAAGAATAGAATGGATCCTGCTTTTAAAGACTGTGTTGTTTTGAGGAGTGGGAGATGGTCTCAGAATTTCCAATATCCCAAATAACATGGCAAACCAAAACCACATGTGCCCTGCAGCTTCTCGTGAACATACCTTTCAGGACCCGGACAGCCCATCGCGCTTGGGTTTCTCCTGTGGGTATCATGGAGCCCAAGGGTTTGATGAGGCCAATGACAGCCAGAGTTGGCTGTGGCAGGTGCGCAGGGAAAATGTACTTGTACAAAGATGCCTGGCCATTTTCAACTTTGACTATGGTCTCATCCAGGAAGGGGAAAGCAAAGGTGTAGCCCGTGGCAAAGACGATGATATCGATAGGCTCTTCCTTCGGGGTGTTGTTGAATATGACAGAGTTTTCCTTCACCTCCTTTATGCTTGGCTTGATGAGCACCTTCCCGGTGATGATCCGCCCCGGAAGCTCGTCATTTAGCACAGGCTCTCTCAGCTGCGTCCTAAACAGAAACGTGGGCAGGGACGAGACTGCCAAGGGCCGGTGAGGCCAGCCGTCCCTCTCCCTTCCCTTCCTTTCTTCATTCTGGGATTCTCCCCTTGGCCAGGCAGGAGGTGCCGGCCATGGGACAAGCCCCTTCTGTGGGAAGGACTCATGAGTGTCCAAGATGATGAAATGTGTTTACCATTTGCTAGTGTTTGGGAGCCTATGGAGGAGGGGGGTCAGAGCTTTCCCTGGCTCCCGTTTCCCTTGCTGACTTTCAGATCTCAGTTATCAGTGTCTTTAGAGATAACCCAGTGCTGAAGGACTCCAAGGGAAGCCGGGGACTTCTACAGCTGCTGAGAACTGCTGGGAGCTCTCTCCGCCTAGGGAGCAATGGGACAAGGAAAGCAGGCATGTGTTTAAAAGGAACAAGGGCAGAATGATCTTTTTCTGCCTCTGTCTTTGGGCTCACTAAGCAAGTACTTTGTGAGATGATTTTAAATGAGCTGAGCCATTTTGAGGTTATGGTGAAGCACAGAAAGAGGCAGTGGGCTAAAATGGAAAAGAGCACTGGAATAGGAAGGAGCAAGGGTGGCTTCTTATCCTAATGTTTATACTTAACAGAGCTTGAGGAAGTCATTTGGTCCCCATTGGGTTTTATTCATCTGTAAAACAGGGATACTGATGCTTGCATCCGTAGTTCATTGGGTAGGATGAAGAGCATATGAAATAGATGGAGAGGTTGGGGTTGGTCTCAAAATTTCCAATATCCCAAACAACATGGCAAGCCAAATAACATGGAAGCATGAAATAGTATGTACGTAAGAAGTTTGGAAATGATAAAAGATTAAATCCAAGAGTGAAGGGATGATAGCTCCTTAGGCTCATTTCACATCTTTTAAGGTTTATGGTTTGTAGTCCCTGTGCTGCCACCCAGGTTAAACAAAGCTTATGGTAGACAAAGTTCTGGTGCCAAGAGTCAAAACCCCCAAGGGGCTTCAAGGTAGGACATGGAAGAGGGTAGGTAGGAAATATGGAAGGAAGAGATGGTGACAGCAGAGGCAAGCAGAGAGCAGGGTGAGAGGAAGATGCATGAGAGAAGGTTGGAGAGAGCCAGAGGAAGCGGGTGTGTGTGCACACAAGGGGGCTGTGTGCCATCAGCGGGGGCTTGGGCGCCCCGTGATCCATGCGGCCCCGAGTGAAGTCTGGAGATAGATCAGACAGGATCTCCAGGCTAAGGTGCCATGCCGGTAATGGAATGTCATTGTACAAACTAATGAACGAGAAAGCAGAGCCTTCAGTTCTTGCTAATGAGGTAAGTTGTAGGTGGTCACTCATTATAGACTGAATTTAGGACAGACTGAGATCAAGGTCATCTTGACAGGGGCAAGAAGGCATTGCTGTTGGAGAGGTGGCAAGGGGCAACTAGAGCATTTGATTTTTCCCACACAGTGAAACAAGGCGTGTGGCTTATGTCAAAGTAGTCATAGACAAGTCACTCTCTTTGGATCGCTGTAGCTGAGGCTTATGCAACTTGCCTAGCTCACAGAGCTCGCTTATTACTAAACGAGCTTGGGCAAGTAGTTGAACTTTGTGAAGCCTCAGTTTACCTAGGATAAACAGGAGACTATAATAATACTTTAAAGGGTTATTGACAAGATGAAATTTATAGTTTCGCTTACCAAGAACTCAAACACAGTTAGGGCTCATGAAGTACCTTTGTATGATGTTTTCTTTCATGTTCAGTCACATGGTTGTGTAATTGCCTGGTTTGGATATGCCAGTGGAAGGATCAAGGTTCCTTCTGCCCAACAGCCCTCAGCAGATACACTATATTTACCTGTCTTCTGGTATTAAGCCGTAATTTGCATGATTGAACCAGCTGTTCATCTTTCTTGCCATCAACCAAGTCACAATTGGAGTTGGGAGAGAATTTCTGAGCATGTTCTGAAATCGAGTCATGAACACCATGTCCCATGGGTACCCTGAATCAAAGACTCGACTCATCACCCAGGCCCCTCCTGTGGTGCTGAGAAACACCTAGAAACAATCAAAGAAACCACTCAGTCTGAGCCAGGGAACAGGGTTGGCTTTGCCAGAAATTCAGGAAGTTTCACAATTAGAATGGCACGAGAAATACCACCCTCAAAATACATCCTCCACCACATATTTCTGACTCCTTCAGCTCCCATCTTTAAGTTATTCTTTTGAGATCATGGTTTGAGCATCTAGAGTATTCAAATGCCTTAGAACATGTAACAAGCTTACTATCTGCCAGCCACTGCCGTGAGTGAGGTACTGCGACAAGAGAGGGGAGCTGAAAGTTTCACGTGAAAAAACAACGAGCAGGTGGTTACAATTTTGTAGGTATGCCAACAACTGAAAGTTGTCGACAGAGAGTTTCAATAGAAACCATTGTTGGAATTGACAGAGTTCAGTAACCCAATTCGTTCTGACGAGTTCTCTCGCTCTTTTTTCCTTTTCAGAGTTGCTATTTGAGCTTACCAGCTGACTGAATTTGAAATTTCTGATCATTACAGAAATAGAAACAATAACGTGCTGCCCACATGTGGTGGTCATAGTGGGCGAGACTGTGTTGTTTTTTATTTCAGGACCTCCTTTTTCTTCTTTCAGGATAACTCCTCCAAACTGTTAGTCTCCCCAGATCCATCTATCAATCAGGTCCTTTTTTTGAAAGTCCCCGAAAGGAATATTATAGTCCCACACTCCCAGTTCTTTTTCTTCATGGCTATTGTCACTCTTGCAATCAGCGATCTGATTATCTGTACTTATTTCATTGGCATCTGTGTCCCCCACGACCCTGTGCTCCATGATGGCAGAAATCTTGTTTCTATTGTGTTCTTCAGTGATTCCCAGTGCCTGGCACAACATTGGGCACAACTCATCTTGATTTGTTGTTCCTGCCGCCAACTGAGGAATGTTCATTAAAATTATTACCTAAATTCGTCGCAGGCAGAGATCACTGTGTTGGGGTGAGATAGCTGGGCATGTTCTTGCGGGTTGTGAAAAAAGGAGGAAAGGCACTGCAGGAGGAGAGGGGTCGGGTACGAGGAAAGGGGAAAAGAGATGCAGAACCAGAAAGGGCTCAGAGTAGTGGGGGATAAAGCTGAAATTGCAGATTTGAATCGAATTAAGGAGAACCCTATAATGCAAGGCTAATTCACCTGCAATTTCTTATTAATATTTTCTTTTGTGTTGCTTATTTTATTTTATCCATCCCGTTCCATTCCGTTCTATTTTAGTAGGAGTTTCCTGTACATTTTGGCAGGAGCACAGAGCCCGCAGAGCTTTCCTAGCTTCCTTGGTTTGGCAACGTGATCAAAAAGTGGCCCGTGCTTTCTCAGATCTGTCTCCTCTGCTTCTCTTTCCCACTTTTTTGTTTTTACTTGAGTATAATTGACATTTCTTTTTTAGCGAGTTATTAGAAGTCTTTAAACACGAGAGTGTCATAACGAGAGCTGGCTTGTCAGAGGATTTGTTTGTGGGTGTTAGGGTGTCTGTATGGATGGGTCACTGCATGTGGGGGAGGGAGTGGGCATGCGGGGATGTGGGTAGAATTAGGAACAGGTGCGTTGGGCCGGAGGGACTTGAACTTGAAGGCTGGCTCGGCCATCTGCTAGTGGTACAATGTCAGGCATCCTCCTCAGCTTCTGTAAGCCTCCATTTCTTCACTACAGTCAAGCGTACTGACGGGACCCACTCCCACGGCTTCTTTTGATGACTGGTTGAGGTCAGACAGTAAGGCATTTAGTGAAGTGCCTGGCACAGAGGAAGCCCCAATAAATATGAATCATTTCTACAATTATTATTAGGGGGATTATTGTATGGACTCATTGTACAGACCTTACTGTACGGACCCGTTGAGGGTAGTGGAGATTAACAAAGAAAGGAAGGAAAAAGCGATGGGAAATCTTCAAAGGAAAAAGGACAGGATTTTCTCACTGATGGGTCTAGGTAAGTAAGACCCAGATGTCTCCGGTAGCTCTTGTTGGATGACCGGGAAAATGACAAAAACAGGAGGTCAGAGAAGTTGGTCTTGGAGGAAAAGTGACTCTTGGAATTTGCAGTAAAAAATTTATAAACACATAAGAAAAAATGGTTTAAAAATCTTTTTTTGGGGGGGTGGCTGGGTGGTTCAGTCAGTTAAACATCTGCCTTCAGCTCAGGTCATGATCCTGGGGACCTGGGATTGAGTCCTGCATGGGGCTCCCTGCTCATCAGGGAGCCTGCTTCTCCCTCTGCCTGCTGCTTCCCCTGCTTGTGCTCCCTCTCTTTCTCTCTGATAAATAAATAAATAAAATCTTTAAAAAAAAATCTGTTTTTTTAAAAAATGTGTGTGTGCTTTAGGCATATTTATTTCTTTCATCATTTTTCACATTCATGGATCCCGAGGCATGCATCTTAAGATAAAATTCTTCATTAAGTCACATGAAGAAAGGTACCTTTTTAGCCAGGTGGCTGGCCTCCACAGCAATGTCTGTGCCCGAATTCCCCATTCCAATCACAAGGACTCTCTTGTCCTTAAATATATCTGGATGTTTATACTGTCGGCTATGAAAGTACTGGCCTTTAAAGATATTTATACCTATAGAAAAAGAAAGTCACAAATAAATAATTTTATAGGATCAGCGAATGAAACATAAATGTTGTTCCATTAATATCTTCTTGTTGGATTATTTTGGTTATTTTTATTATTTATTTTAAAAAATACTTTATTATTTGGCAGAGAGTGACAGAGTGAGAGAGGGAACACAAGCAGGGGGAGTGGGGAGGGAGAAGCAGGCTCTCTACTGAGCAGGAGCCTGATGCTGGGCTCCATCCCAGGACCCTGGGATCATGACCTGAGCCAAAGGCAGTCGCTTAACCAACTGAGCCACCCAGGTGCCCCTAAAATGTGTTTCTTATTTGAAAAGGTCCCTGTGGGTTGGGGAGGTTCACGGATAGTTTACCTTGGCGACTGACTAGAACTAAGGCTGAGTGTGCTGAGTCAGCAGGAGCTAGCTCTCAGAAAAAGGGATCGTGTTCGTTATACTGGGGTCAGATCTACTGTTCTAACTAGAAAGGGTATCTCAGGCAGCTGAGGCCAAATTTCTTACTGAAACATTAAATGTGAATGGATAGTTTTGGAAAATACTCTCAAGGTTGCATTAACACAATCAATCAAAAGTAATACATTCTATACAAAGAACCTATTTTTTCCAGAAAAAGTGGACCTGGGACTGGCTGAGGAGGGAGAGCTAGACAAGTTTGAGGAGAATCCTAGAATTTTTATCCTTATTATTTTCCATAATATCCATAGATAATAATTCTACCCCAGGACGTTAAATTATTTTAGATTCTCTCAAGACCAAGATCCTTTGATCACAAATAAGCAAAAATGAGACCCTATGGCTGAGTCTCCTATCAGACTAATATTTTTCACTCTTTTGTCACAGTGAGGCAGCATAAGCATTTTATTAGGTGAACATGTTTGTGTTAGTAAACACACTAGAACATACATATCTGAGTGAATTAAGTGGTTATCTTGGAAAGTTGTTCATTTATTCTATGATATCTGCTATTTTTACTAAGACTTTTTGGAACATCTCTGGAATTTCCTCCAGATCAATGTGCCTCCAGACACAAGTTTCTGAAAGTCTTCAATGAATCTAAATTTTGGTTAACAGTTAACAATGACCCTAGGATGTGTGTACTCTGTACTACACAAGCCTGTTGTGAGGCAGAGAGGGCGGTGGTGAGATCTGGAGGACTCCTTTTCAAATCTAAAGTCCCAGAACTTGAGAGCTCAAAGGCTCCTTAATGATGAACTCGCCAGGGATTTCAAACGACCAGTTGGTAGTGGCTGGTAAGATTGGTAATGAGAGGGTGCCTGGGTGCTCAGTTGGTTAAGCGTCTGCCTTTGGCTCAGGTCATGATCCCAGGGTCCTGGGATTGAGTCCTGCCCTGGGCTCCCTGCTCTGTGAGGAGTCTGCTTCTCCCTCTGCCTGCAGCTCCTCCCACGCCCCCAGTCATATGCTCTCTCTCAAATAAGTAAATAAAATATTAAAAAAAAAAAAAAAAAGACCAGTGTTGGAAGGTCTGCCAGTCCAGTAGAGCTCTGTTTGTTTGATCCATGAGGTTTGCTGTTGGGTAAGGTGGTCCAGGCCTCTAACTCAGCCTTGGCTGTTTGCTGCTGTTGAGGCTGACCACCTGTATAAGCATCCCATGTCTTATAAGACTTTCTGAGTGTTGCCCATCACTTCAGAGAGACACTGAACCTCAGTGAGGCTCTAAACTGCTGGCTAGTTACTTATTCTCTTTTTTGGGCACATATTGGTTGTTTGGAGCAAATGAAAGCCAAAAGCTGGCCAGAAAGTGCTGGTTAGGAAAAAATCCTTATTACCTCACAACTTTAGCTGTTGAAGAGAGGAAGCATAGAAATGTGTTCCCAGATTAAGCCAGTAGCAGCCTGGCTCCCAAGAGACAAATTAGGGTCAATTTCAGAAAATGCTGTACCTGGAAAAGAGTCCAGTGGCAAATACGGGTTAGTAAGGAAACCAGTGCAGACCATGACAGCGTCGAAGATGGCAGACTGCTGTTTTCCTTCGTGCTGAGTGACCACCTCCCACTGGCCAGTGACAGTAAAATCTGGGCATTTTGTTACTTGGCAGACTTTAGTCTGAAAAAAGAATCATAGTCACAATTAATTGTTGTGAAGTTTCTGGTAAGGGCTTGCTGGCCACAGCTGACATTTGAAATGTTCTAGAGCACAGACTCACCATAATTAATAAGCATAAACTTAGAAATTGAATCGAGTTATCAGACTAACCATAGTTTTCTGGATGCAAGTTTTCTAAGCTTATAGTTGTGATGGGGTATTTAAGAGAAGCGATGAGATCCAAAAAGTTTGAATGATTTTGCTCAAATTCTCACAGTAAATTATAGAACCAAGAACTATGATCTTTCTGTTATGTATATATCTCCAGAGCTGTGCTTCAATAGAGATGTGGGTAATATAAATTGAAAGCATAAATTTGGACCTTATGAAAGGTCCTATAGAATATGTTGCTGAAGTTTTCCCAGATCCAGAGAATGATTGGAAAATGCTAACTTTATGGCCTGAATGTTCTGGAGGAGTCCAAATGTCAGTCTATTTTTTTTGTTTGTTTGTTTTACTCAAGTATGTATATATGTTTATGGGTGCAGGGTTCTGATTCAGAAAATATGTAAAATAAATGTACAAGTCAAATCCAAGAGCATAAATACTCTACTGACCAAGAGACTTTGCTGCCTGTCTTTTTTCAGTTTTCAGAGAAGACAGGCATCTCAGGTCTTTCCTAACGGGGTCACTGTTTGGTTTATAATATTTGAAGCACTTGTTGGACTCCAACATTTGTATTAGGAACTCTTTCTTTTTAAAATTTAAGTTTTCAGTTAATTAAAAATTAATTGATTTCAAAATAGAGTTTACTTTTGTCTTAAATATAAGAAGTAGGGTTGCTGGGTGGCTCAGTGGGTTAACCCTCTGCCTTCGGCTCAGGTCATGATCTCAGGGTCCTGGGATGGAGCCCTGCATTGGGCTCTCTGCTCAGCGGGGAGCCTGCTTCCCCCCTCTCTCTCTGCGCCTCTGCCTACTTGTGGTCTCTGTCTGTCAAATAAATAAATAAATAAATAAATAAAATCTTTTTTTTTTTTAAAAAGAACTATTTGTAATTAAATATTTGGAATGCACAGGAAAGAAATCTCTTATGTGTATATCCTCTTAAAACTTGGGTGAAAATCTAGCTTTAATCATTTCTTTTCCAATTATTTTAAAATAGACTTGGGGTAGCATGTAGTAAAGGAACTTCATCAGATTCAGGAACTCTGATGCATTAAAAATATTTCTGAGAATCATATCCATTCACTATGATAGTGTTTCATTTTTACTGTATCCCTTGCAAGATAAGGAAGTGGAGTAAAATACTCTTTGGAAAATGGGAATACTTTCATTTTACCCAATTTGGTTGAAATATAGTTGGCATACAACATGTGTAAGTTTAAAGTATATGATGTAATGATCTGATAAATGTATAGTATGTGTAATGTATAAATGTACAATGTATAAGCTGCAAAATTATTGCAACAAATAGTAAGTCTATTTCACACCCATCACTTTGCATAGTTATAATTCTTTTTCTTGTGAAAAGAACTTTTAAGATTTACTCTCTTAGCAACTTTCAAATCTATAATACCATGAACTATATTCAGCTATAATACCATGAACTATATTCACCAGAACTGATTTATCTCATAACTGGGAGTCTGTACCTTTTGACCGTCTTGGCCCATGTCCCCCAGCTGCCACTCTTCACCTCTGGCAACCACCAATCTGCTCTGTTTCTAAGAGTTTGGTGATTTTTTTTTTTTTTTTTTTTTGGTATTTCTCTGACATTTCACTTAGTATAATACTCTAAAGGCCCATCCATGTTGTAGCAAATGGCAGGATTTGCTTCTTCTTTTTGACTAAACAACATTCCAGTGTGTGTGTATGTGTGGGGGACATTTTCTTTATCCGTGTACCCATCGGTGGACACTAGGGCTGTTTCCCTGTCTTGACTATTATAACTAATACTGCAGTGAACATGCGGTTGCAGGCATCCCTTCAAGGTACTAGTGACCTGTTGGTTAGTACCTTTAAGGTTGTGAATACGAATCTTACTTACGGCTAATTTTGGTCATTCATGTTGCTTTCAATTCCCTAGAAATTCCTTACCATCCCCGTCTGTAGCAGGGAGAGGGGGAGGTAGGAGAAGGAAAGCACATGGATTGTCCTGTTTCTTGGGGAGGAAAAGAATGGGGAAAAAGAGAGTGTATTAGTTTGCCTCTGTCCTGTCTTCTTCCTGTTTCTGTTCTTGGAAATGGGGAGGGAGGGGGAGAAGACCTGTGAAAAGCACCATATTCAAAGATTTTTCTATTCCCAAGGATGTCTAGAGAAGATTTCCTTCAGATAGTGAGGTCCTTCTGTGTATGGGCCACTGCACATGTTTTTTTCCTATGAAGGGATGCTCAAGAAGAGAGGAACCTAGGGACTGGTAGAAGTCATCAATGTCCCTATGTGCTTTTGTCCCAAGCAGCGAATGTGGTTTGATATTTTCAGGTCCCTTTGGGTTCTCGGATGAAATTATGACAAACTAAAAATGTATACGTGTGAATTCTTACAGAAAGTACCCACCTCCACTCTCCGATTTACTTAGGGTGGGTGTGAGTACGAGGGGAGGAATCCAGCCCCGTGTCCTCAATCTTGCCAGTTCACGATCTCATCTACAGAGCCAAGGGCGAGGCAATTGAGAGAAACAGGAAGCAGGTAGGCAGTACTTTTTGACTACTGACTGATGTTTCGTGTCTTACCTTGAACCGAATGTATTCCAGAAGGTTGAACCGGTTTGCATACATTTTGAGGTATTCCAGGAATTGAGAATTTGGCACATAGTTTGGATAATCTTCTGGGAATGGAAAGTCTGAGTAACAAGACATCTCCTTGCAGCTGTTGGAAACCACAGACTTATAGAGGCTGGCTCTGCCTTCTTCAACATGCTCCTGCACAAACAGTGCACACACGTGAGTGTGTATGGATTTGTGCACGTGTGCACACATGGGGAATGGATGTTAATTTTTAGTCATTTTAAACATTGACAGAGATTAAGGTTACCCTTTCTAATGGGATTTGTTGTCCTGCCCTTGAGGTAGGGTGAACACGGAACACTGAATTTTATGACGAGAGTTGTAATTTCATTCGTTACATGTTAACAAACCCAGGATGAACTCACCTGTCCAGATTCACATGGCATTACTGCAAAATACCGGAAAATATGGAAATAGACCAGGAAGTTGTGTCTGCATGATGGACAGTTGCTAGGTAGTTTGGTTTCCATGGGCGTTGTTGAAAGGACTATGCAGAAGGGGGTTCAGATCAGGAAGGAGTTTGCATCTAAAGCTAAGGAATTTGGATTTTATTGGAAGGTGATGGCAGTCTTCTGAGTTTTTAATGAGGAAGTGATTCCGGTTACATTTTGAAAAGATAATTCCTGTTCTAGAAAAGATGAAGGACAGAAGTCTGGAAGGGAAGGGTGGTGAAGAGCCTGAACCAGAAACCCACTCGAGCCATGGCTGAAGTCAGAGGCGGTGGTGTTGAAACAGAGACGTGGAAACTGAGGCAGTAGAAAGACAGAAGGCACAGGATGGGGCAGCTGTTTGGATTCAGGTCTTGGGAGAAGAAGCAGGTCAAAGTTGTCCAGACTGGCTACTGCGTAAGTGGTGAAAGATTCATTTCCCTCCCCCAGTTTCGACCTGAATAAATGGCAAATATCAGGATCTTAGACAACTCCCACCAGGTTGAATAATAAGCAGTTTTGGTACATGCGGTCATTAATATACATGACTTCTGTCTTTGGGATGTATTATGAAGGGTATTCTGAGTTTAATGGTGAGCCGGTCCTTAGTATTTTAATATTATTTACCATTTTGGTTACATATAGTTGTTTTTTTTCTAAGGCAAACATAAACGTCACACGTGGAGGAGGGCTCACTTTGTTCTCTCAAAGGATGTGAATCTAGATCTGCATGAAATGTGTGGTGATTACAGTGATTACAGATTACAATAAAATTGTAAACACATCATTGTGGGTTTTTTGTTTTGTTTTGTTTTGTTTTTTTACATCGTTGTGGATTTGGTTAATGTTGCCAATCTCATCAGCTCATCAGTAATGAGTTCACTGTATCTTGCTTGTCTGGGGCTCCCCCTCTGACAGTCTTTTTGTCCAGAATAAATCTAGAAAACTGGAATCTAAAGACTTCTGGGCAGGGCGACTATTTATTTATTTATTATTATTATTATTTTTTAAAGATTTTATTTATTTATTTGACAGAGAGAGATCACAAGTAGGCAGAGAGGCAGGCAGAGAGAGAGGAAGGGAAACAGGCCCCCTGCTGAGCAGAGAGCCCGATGCGGGGCTCGATCCCAGGACCCTGAGACCCATGACCTGAGCCGAAGGCAGCGGCTTAACCCACTGAGCCACCCAGGCGACCCCAGGGTGACTATTTAAATCCTGCTCGTTTATTCTGCCAAAAGAGCTAAAGCAGTGTGACTCAGAGACGACGTTGGCCCAGCAAGACAGAGCTGACTTGTTCATTAGCCTCTGTGACAAGCGACGGACAGAAATTGAGAGTAAGCATCTGGAAACTTCCACTGCGATAATTCACCGTTGTTCAGTATCCAAGCATGTGGACTCCTATGTGTTGAATGAGACTCGGGTCAGTCTCAGTTTTGTCTGGTCCCTGTGAGGAGGGCTCTAATGGTCGAGTTGTGTCCTAGTCATGGGCAGTGGGACTATGTTAGTGAAGTTTTAAGGTTAGTTTGAAAACTGTTATCCAAAAATCCATACAACTTGTCATTTTCTTTCTTTGGAGGATAAATGATATTGGAGCGTCTGGGTGGCTCCGCCAGTTAAGTGTCGAACTTGGGCTCAGGTCATGATCTCAGGGTCATGGGATCCAGACCAAGGGTGGGCTCGCTGCTCAACAGGGGGTCTGCTTGTCCCCTTCTCTCTGCCTATTTCCCAGCTTGTGCAAGTTCCCCTCCCTCTGCCCGTTTCCCATGTGTGCACTCTCTCTCTCTCAAATAAAATCTTAAAAAAAGAAAGATAACTGATGTTTAGTTATAACCTTAGAGAATAAACTCTACTGATAAAAGGTTGAGAATAATTTTTGAAAATACAGCCCTACTTGCTTCATTTTGGAAGGCAGTTACAAGAAGGTCCTGGGGGCAGCTGGGGGGCTCGCTCGGTTAAGCGGCTGACTCTTGATTTCAGCTCAGGTCATGATCTCAGGGTCGTGGGATTGAGCCCCCGTGTCGGGGTCTGGGCTCAGTGTGGAGGCTGCTTGAGATTCTCTCTGCCTCTGCCCCTCGCCCCCAGCCCGTGCTCTCTCTCTCTCTCTCTCTCACTCTCTCCAAAAAAAAAAAAAAAAAGAAAAAGAAAAAGTCCTGAACTTCCTGAGATTGCTTTAAAGTTTCTTCTTCCTTTCCAATCAATGTACCTTTGTGAACTGTTTCTCTCCTTATGTGTGCTCTTAGGCAAAACTTAGAAACAGTTTAGATACACAGTATTCTTTGAGAAGAGCATGGTTTTGCCTCCAGTCCAGATTAGATACAATAACAAGCAAGAAGCTAGTTTAATGGTCACATTAAAAACTTTAAATATTGGAGGGTATGTGCTATGGGGAGTGCTGTGAAATGTGTAAGCCTGATGATTCACAGACCTGTACCCTGGGGCTCATAATATATTATACATTAATAAAAATAATTAAAAAATCTTTAAATGTTAATATGTCCAACACATAGTAAGAGTGTGCCTCCAGGTGTTTCATATGGAGATTACTCCACACACCATGTTTTATTTGGCTAAAAGCCGCAAGTGTAATAGGGACTTTCTATATTAATTGCGTACGTATACACTTCCAAAGAAAAAATGGGCCCACCATTTGGAATTTTTAAAAATTTGTACATTTAATGACATTTGCTGAATTTTATTTTATGTCTTTTGACTCTATATGACTTTTGAATTTATATTTTGACCTTTTTCTTCATTTCATTTTCACTGTTTTCATAGTTCCTTTTTTACTTTTCTTACAAACGTAATTGTATATACTTGATTGAAAATGAAACAACAAAACATGAACTTGATTCTTCTCCACAGTTTGAGAAGCACAGCTCTCTAGTTAGTGTTCCTTAACCTTGTTAAGAATCACCTGGGGAATCTTATTAACATGTAGATGCTGATTTAGTAGGTCTGTGTGAGCCTGAGGGATTTTTTTCCTTTAAGATTTATTTAGTGGCGCCTGGGTGGCTCAGTGGGTTAAAGCCTCTGCCTTCGGCCCAGGTCATGATCCCAGGACCCTGGGATCGAGCCCCGCATCGGGCTCTCTGCTCAGTGTAGAGCCTGCTTCTCTCTCTCTCTCTCTCTCTCTCTCTCTCTCTCTCTGCCTGCCTTTCTGCCTACTTGTGTTCTCTGTCAAATAAATAAAAATAAAATCTTAAAAAAAAGATTTATTTATTAGAGAGAGAGAGAACGAGAGCGAGAGCACAGTGTACTGGTGCGAGCAGGAGGAGGGCGGCGCAGAGTGGGAGGAGGAGGGAGAGGGAGAAGCTGACTCCGAGCTGAGCACGGACCCCTCGCTCTGAGATCTCTACTTGAGCTGAAACCAGAAGTTGGATGTTCAACTGGGACTGAGCCACCCAGGTGCCTCAGGTCTGAGATGCTGTATTTCTTTTTTTAAAAAAATATTTTATATTTTTAAAAATATTATATATATTAATATTTTTTAAAAATAATTTTTATTATTAACATATAACGTATTATTTGTTTCAGGGGCACAGGTTTGTGATTCTTCAGGCTCACACACTTCACAGCTCTGAGATTCTCTATTTCTAACAAATTCCCCTGCAGATGCTTTTGGGCCGGGGGCCATACTCTGAGTAACAAGGTTTTAGAATAGTCCTACCAACAGGAATGTGGTGGAACATACACACTTTAAAATTTTCTGGTAGTCATATTTAAAAATTAAATTTAAATTTAAAAATTTAAAAAAAGAACCAGGTGAAATTAATTTTAACCCTGTACTGTGTTTAATTCACTCTATCTAAATTTTATACTTTCAACATGTCATCACTATAAAAATTTACTAATGAAGTACATTTTATTCTTTTATGCATAGCAAGTTTTTCGAATACCAGTGTATTTATGGTACTTCTCAATTCAAATGCTAAATGTGAATTGTAAAAGGGTATTCATATATCCAAATTGTTAATGAATATACTTAAAAGCGTTCCAGTAACTGAACTGAGGATTGGTTTTAAAATTAAAATTAATTGGAGTGCCTGGGTGGCTCAGTTGTTAAGCGTCTGCCTTTGGCTCAGGTCATGATCCCAGGGTCCTGGATTCAAGCCCCGAATCAGGCTGCCTGCCCGGCGGAAGGCCTGCTTCTCCTTCTCCCATTCCCTCTGCTTGTGTTCCCTCTCTTGCTGTGTTTCTCTCTGTCAAATAAATAAAATCTTTAAAAAATTAAATTAAAATCAAATGAAATAAAAATTTCCATTTTTAGCCACGTCAACCAATTCCATGGTTCCATGTGGCCAGTGGCTGCCTTAGTGAATAGCAGAGCTTTAACTTGAAGCTGGGTATTAAAACGAGGTTGGTTTGATTTAGTTAAAAGCGAAGTTCCTTCTGGGTTATAGGAAGAAAGGAAATAGAAACAGCTGTAAAAGGGTGCCTGGGTGCCTCAGTCATTAAGCCTCTGCCTTCAGCTCAGGTCATGATCCCAGAGTCCTAGGATCGAGCCCCGCATCCGGCTCCTTGCTCAGAGGGAAGCCTGCTTCTCCTCTCCCACTGCCCCTGCTTGTGCTCCCTCTCTCTGTCTCTCTCTGTGTCAAATAAATAAATAAATAAATAAAATCTTTTTAAAAAGAGAGGGAAACAGCTGTAAAATGGAGATGCAAGAGGAAGCAGGAGGGAAGAACCTATAGTCTATAGAGGAAACAACAGCTCTGAACATTCTGGGCCAGTTAGGCCACAGCTCCCTTACTGTCCTCTGGCATCTGGGAGCATGACGTAATGACTCATGCTCGGTTAATACCATCAATGTCTAATTAACGATAATAAAAGTCTAAATTTGGAATATAGACTAAGAGGAGTAGAGATGTGCATAATACATATTGTAAAGATTTCCATAAAAATGGGTCAAAAACTTTCAAGTATGTTGGAATGGCATGTTTCAATAGCAAAGAGTAATGGGGCTTGTGAGGTTGGATAAGCCAGTAATCATGTATTTACGGGAACTTAAAACAGATGAACAAAGAAACATAAATAGAAAGGGGGGAAAAAAAAACCCCACAACCCCAAAACAACTCTGTTTTGTAAAACTCTGGGAGATGTAAAGGCAAGAGGAAGGAAAACCTTCCAGGCAAAACTGAAGCCTATCTTGGAATAATGTATCACAGATGTTAGCTGAGGAAGAACCATAGTGCAGAGTGGAAACTTGGCCCTGGGGCTGGCGTCCAAGACCACCTCTTTGCTCTTGTCTCTCTTTCTTCCCACCGATTCTTCCTCCTGGAAAAACACATGGTCTGGAGTGTTCAGTTTATATATAGAGGGCATGGGTCCGTGCCCCTTCTGAATGGTTTGCAGCTCCTGGGCCTTCCCCTCCTATGTGTGCCTGTGGCCCCAGTGATTCCCAGGCCTTGCTGGGATCTCGGGCTGCATCATCCCTGTGTGGGTCTGCCAATTGCCCTGGTACTCCAAGGAGGCAAACACATGCCTCCTGAGTTGATGGGGCCACTGGGGGAAAACCAAGCGGGAGGGGAGGAGGGAGGGTCTGTGGGCAGAGGGCGAGGCGAAGTGCACAGAGAGCTTCTGGCTGCCTGGTCCATTTTGGTCCTGCAATATACTGGGAAGGTCGCCATCATTCACTAGGACACCTGGTGGGATCCCATGAACCGTCTAGAATTAGCCTGCCCATTCTTGAGCCAGACTCTGGAAATGCCTGTAGTTCTTGAGAGCACACAGCCCAGATTCAGACTGCCTGGGTTCATCTTCAAGCTCTCCATTTGTAGTTGGGTAACCTTCGGGATTTTCTTAATCTCTCTGTGTCTCAGTTTCTTCAGGTATAAATAGGAATAGTAATATCCCATAGGAGAACTGAAACGGTAGCTGTGACGTGTTTTCTGCAGTGTCTGGTAGACTCTCAGTAAATCTTAATGGTCATTCGTATCATTCTCCCACGATTACTACAGAGATTCACTTTCTCAAGCTTTGGGTCCTTCAGAGAGGATTCTAGGCAATGGGAAGAAAGCTTTGTCAGGTCAGAGGTCTCCCACTCCTCATTTTAAAAATTATTAATTTATTAACTAACTAACTAATTAACTTTTTTTTTTTTTGAGAGAAAGAAAGCACGAATGAGGGGAGGAGCAGAGGCGGAGAGAGAAAGAATCTCAAGCTGGCCCCATGCTCAGCTCAGAGCCTGATGTGGACCTCGGTCTCGGGACTCGACCTGAGCGGAGATCAAGAGTCAGACGCTTAACCAACTTCGACATCCAGGTGCCCGTCCCCATCCTCATTTACCGATAAATGTAAAATGATAATAGAAGTCACTCGTAAATAGAGACATTCTCTCCCTATAAGACGTTCCCGCCTCTTGTTCTCCAAGAACAATCATTTCCTCCTTTTCCCTCCTTTGAGCAGCCGGAATCCATTTTCTTTGTCTCCTTCTCCCCACAGTGAGAGGCAGAGAGCGTCTCGCAGGAGGACAGTGCCCTGTTCTTGGATCTACAGCCCATGCGAGCTGTGAATACTCAGAGGTGATGTGAGGAACCCCCAAGAGGATGGCGGCCTCTCAGGTGCACCCCTGTTGAAACATAATAGCAGTTCAATAAATGTTTCTTGAACGTATGAATGAAAGGAAGCCTACCAAGACAATTGAGGTCTTAGAAATAGCCTTTTAAAGAAAGACTGGAAGAATTAGGTTTACTAAGCCTAAAGAAGAATTAACCGAGACACTTGTTCAGTGATTTAAGGGGTGAAATTTCCACACCTTCATTACCCTCTTGAATTTAAAAATATGTAGTCCATAAGGCACACAGTTGGGGCTCAATATATGATTGTAGAATAAATGAAAGGATGCATGTGCAGAGGAGAAGACCTTGATGCACATCAAGGAGGAACGTCATTCCAAGGAGGGTGATCAGGTCCTAGACGATGTTTCAGGGTTGTGAGGAGACACTGAATGTGTTCCTACCAGTGGCATATAATTCCCTCGAGATGACCTCAGTGTGGTTCTATAGGAAAATCATCCCCAAGATCCCTTCCTGTACTAAGATTCTCCAAGAGTATTATTAATTGTGAGTGATGAGGGAATTCCTCACATTTTATTCCTTCCATATTACTTTATAATTGAGGTAATCTGTGTGTGGTGACATGAAGCTTATTCCTCAAGAGCCTAAGAAAGTCGGTTGTAAACTAGACTTTCCGTACATACCTCCAGCCCCCACTTGAGTTTGTGGACAGAAGTCGGGTCTTTTCCTTTTAAAGATTGCCACCCCTTCCCACCCCCACGAATAATGGCCTTTTTTTCTTTTTTTGGCATTGCAACCTTTGTCTCTTTCCTTTTTGCTTTAGGCTGTGGCAGCTGCAAGAGACAGAACTGAACTGAGTGTAGTGGTTTATAATCTCTGGAATCTTTGGCGCGCCTTCCTGTTTGGAAACGGAAGTGGTCTCCATAGGTGTTTTCTTGGGTTTCTGCAGATCGCTTGTCTGCTTTTGCAGGATGGCCCCTCCTGCCCGGAACAGGCACCGTGGACCTGCCCGTGAGCTTTCTGGTGAGCACAGCCCTTGCTAGAGCAGACACTTGAATCTGTGGTTTTGAGCTCGGCCATCTGCTTTGAGCACAGAGATAATGCTAACCGAGCCTGTGTGTGTGTGTGTGTGTGTGTGTGTGTGTACGCACGCGCATGCGCACGCAGGCTGAGGCAGGAGGAGGAGGATGGGACATCTCTAGAAAGCGTAGGACGCCTCCCTCCCTTTTTCGTGTCCTCCAAGGCGCTTGTGCATTTGACCTGCCTGAGGCGGGCACAGCTGGATCTGGACCACATTCCTCTTGCTCCTTAGATCAGTGACTTTACGTGTTAATAACTGCGTGTCCGTGACCTGTGGCAGGTGCATTTTTGTCCAGTAACCCCAGGTTGCTAGACTCTCTTTTGCTTTGACTGTTCAGCCAAATAAGTCTGCTAATTACCCTGCTAGCTGGGAAGTTTCATCCTGCAAGCCAAATCCCAGCTCTGGCAGATCAGTTCTATTTGTCTTAAGTACAGGTTAAGAGGGCTTCGGAGGCTCCTCAGGGCAGGTGTATTGTGCCGGGTGAGCAGCGTCTTCAATGGGCACCGGAGGGGAGGGTGACAGCACGGGTGTTTGGTTTCTGCTGCCCCAATGGAATGTATGGACTTGGAAACATGGGAACAGATGTGCCCTCTCCCCCAGTGCCCTTGGGGAGGTTTCTGCGTATTGATGGTCACATTTGGTGGTTAGACACATTTCAGAATACACAGAACTTTCTGTGAGCCAAGCTGGCCTATGCTGGGACAACCGTATCTGTCTAGTTAGTTCGTCGCTTCCTGGAGCTTTGCTTGCTGAGATAGAAACTATTTTATTCAGTTGCAAATTCCAAATTCATGTCTTTCTCTTAGCCCCTATGGGCTCTGAGGCCTGGATGTCCGCCACCTTGCTCCTGTTCCCTATTCCTGCCAGCGTTCTTGTCCGCGCGTGTAAGGCTCATGGGAAGTGTTCTTGCTTTCTTGAGGACGGCAAGGAGGGGCTTGGGAGCTCTGACGTGAAACCCTAACCCTAACCCTAACCCTAACCCTAACCCTAACCCTGGGCTTTCTCGTCCCCTCTTCTCCCGCCCACTCTCCTCTCCTGGTCGGCCCGCAGTCCCACCGAGGGGATGCTGCTTTCTTCTGCTCAGGGAACAAAAAAGGCTCCAAACTCACATCCTTCACTTGAATTGTTCTGGGCCGACATTGGGATTGCCTGGATTTAGGATGAGGTTAGAACTCATCCCGCACGAGCCCGGTGTGGTTTCAGCTCAGACGGGACAGGACCGGGAACAGAAGCGGGTCGCGCAGCTCAGTCCCAGACAGAGGCCCACAGTCCCGCGCGGACCGCGTGGTGCCGGGCCTTGCTTCACACCTGCCCCCCGGGTCTGCTCCCCCCCCCCGGGTCTGCTCCTGCCCCCCGGGTCTGCTCCTGCCCCCCCGGGTCTGCTCCTGCCCCCCGGGTCTGCTCCTGCCCCCCCGGGTCTGCTCCTGCCCCCCGGGTCTGCTCCTGCCCCC